>NW_028164678.1:0-130849 GCF_964263955.1 Coregonus lavaretus
GAGGGAACCTAAAAGTAACAACATGGAAGATTTTGAGTTCAGAAAAAAACATAAAAAAGGAACAAGTGAGTCACAGTCTTTGGGGATAACATCATGTTCCTGGTCGAAAATAACACTCCAAGAGAGATGATCTTACACAACTTATGAACCAAAATACACTTGGGTGTGTTGTTTAATTTAGTAAATACACCACTTCCCTGTTGCTATGAGAGGGTGTTCCTCTCACAGAAACATTTAAGAATTCCTCTCTCTTTCTTCAGGAATTTTGGACCACTGTGAAACTGTGTTCAATCATAGCCCACAATGCTGGCAGCAAACCTTAAATTAACACCTCTCAAAGAATGAGCTATGGTTATGTTGGATGGTTTAGGATTTTACATTATTTGTATACCACATTACTTGCATTACAGTATGGATATGCAAGTCACAAACAAGAGATAAATAGGCCTACTGATTCAATATGTCAACACGCTCAGCTATTCTGGCTGAAGTAAATCACAAAATAATCTGACAAATATGTCTCTGGAGACCCACATGAAAAAAGACTATAGTATACTATGGTATAAATACTATAGTTTTCACTGTAGTGTTTTTGCAGACTTAATTGTAGTATTCGCTGTAGTATACTGTAGTATTTACAGTTTACTATAGTATAAATACTGTAGTAAAAAAGTAGTATATACTGTAGTAATTACTGTAGTGTTTTGTGGACTACTGTAGTATTTACTATAGTGTTTTTGATTTATTATCTTTGACATAGAAGTAGGGGGCTTTCTCCTTGAGGAAACCTACTGGACAAATACTAAAACAACATATTTTCCATAACCTGTAGGTAGGTAGGACTGGGATCTGAACGGATAGGTTCAGCGTTTCTGGTCTTATCTATAACCTGTAGGGAACACAATATATGGTCTATACTTGGCATGTAGGTTTCTCACAAATCTCTCCAAAATTTGGCACAAATTGAGATATGGGTGAGGGGAATGGGCAGGGTATATGCAAATTGTGGGATAAACTGACACTAGTGTAGAAATGTAATGACTGTTCTCATATCTACTTAGTTTGTTTGGAAATGGACAAAACAGAATCCAGAGAAGACAGCTGTGAGGTACAATAAAATGACATTCACACCAACAGACAATGAGGCCAATGACGGATTACTTTCCTTTCATAATATTAATTCATAGCGGTGATTTTCTTTTGAGATGATGGTTATCCATTTTAAATTATTCCCACATTAAGCAATGCTAGAAATGACACAGGGAAGCCATTATTGCTTACCTATGAAAGGTGCAATCCTTCATTCCAAGTATGCATATGTCTGAACATATGAGTTGGATTAACCCCATATGTCACCATCACCATCCAAACCTATCCAGACCCCATATCCACACACGTGCAGAGCAGAGCGCCTCCGTCCTTTACCTTCTTGCCACCTTTCTTTCCCTTCTTCTTCGTATTCTTCTTCTTCTTCCCTTTCTCTCGGTCCACAGCCAGCTTGAGATTCTTCAGTTCCTGTCTCATCAGCTCATCGACCTGTGAGGAGAGATTGTTAACATGCACGCTCACCAGTCACCACGAACCCTCAGCTCGTCTCGTCGTTGGAAATCGTTCACAGACGTGCAGCGTTTGAAGTCCGCTTCTGATGTATGCAACAGGGTAAAGGTGAATTCTGTTTCATTTGAGGACATTTTATTTTCAAGTGATGAACTGAAGAATTAAAAATTATTTTAAAAGATTGAGAAGTCAATCAAATGAAATTATTTAAAAAGGTTGAAAAAAATTAATAGGGATGGACTGACATGAATGCGTGGGCTAAACTGTGTTTTCATTGCAAGTTAAAGCATACTGATAGCTAGCTAGCGAACATTAGCTTGCTGGCTCACTAGCTAACGTTACAGTGAGGGAAAAAAGTATTTGATCCCCTGCTGATTTTGTACGTTTGCCCACTGACAAAGACATGATCAGTCTATAATTTTAATGGTAGGTTTATTTGAACAGTGAGAGACAGAATAACAACAAAATAATCCAGAAAAATGCATGTTGAAAATGTTATAAATTGATTTTGCATTTTAATGAGGGAAATAAGTATTTGACCCCTCTACAAAACATGACTTAGTACTTGGTGGCAAAACCCTTGTTGGCAATCACAGAGGTCAGACGTTTCTTGTAGTTGGCCACCAGGTTTGCACACATCTCAGGAGGGATTTTGTCCCACTCCTCTTTGCAGATCTTCTCCAAGTCATTAAGGTTTCGAGGCTGACGTTTGGCAACTCGAACCTTCAGCTCCCTCCACAGATTTTCTATGGGATTAAGGTCTGGAGACTGGCTAGGCCACTCCAGGACCTTAATGTGCTTCTTCTTGAGCCACTCCTTTGTTGACTTAGCCGTGTGTTTTGGGTCATTGTCATGCTGGAATACCCATCCACGACCCATTTTCAATGCCCTGGCTGAGGGAAGTAGGTTCTCACCCAAGATTTGACGGTACATGGCCCCGTCCATCGTCCCTTTGATGCGGTGAAGTTGTCCTGTCCCCTTAGCAGAAAAACACCCCCAAAGCATAATGTTTCCACCTCCATGTTTGACGGTGGGGATGGTGTTCTTGGGGTCATAGGCAGCATTCCTCCTTCTCCAAAAACGGCGAGTTGAGTTGATGCCAAAGAGCTCGATTTTGGTCTCATCTGACCACAACACGTTCACCCAGTTCTCCTCTGAATCATTCAGATGTTCATTGGCAAACATCAGACGGGCCTGTATATGTGCTTTCTTGAGCAGGGGACCTTGCGGGCGCTGCAGGATTTCAGTCCTTCACGGCGTAGTATGTAACCAATTGTTTTCTTGGTGACTATGGTCCCAGCTGCCTTGAGATCATTGACAAGATCCTCCCGTGTAGTTCTGAGCTGATTCCTCACCGTTCTCATGATCATTGCAACTCCACGAGGTGAGATCTTGCATTGAGCCCCAGACCGAGGGAGATTGACAGTTATTTTGTGTGTCTTCCATTTGCGAATAATCGCACCAACTGGTGTCACCTTCTCACCAAGCTGCTTGGCGATGGTCTTGTAGCCCATTCCAGCCTTGTGTAGGTCTACAATCTTGTCCCTGACATCCTTGGAGAGCTCTTTGGTCTTGGCCATGGTGGAGAGTTTGGAATCTGATTGATTGATTGCTTCTGTGGACAGGTGTCTTTTATACAGGTAACAAGCTGAGATTAGGAGCACTCCCTTTAAGAGTGTGCTCCTAATCTCAGCTCGTTACCTGTATAAAAGACACCTGGGAGCAAGAAATCTTTCTGATTGAGAGGGGGTCAAATACTTATTTCCCTCATTAAAATGCAAATGAATTTATAACATTTTTGACATGCATTTTTCTGGATTTTTTTGTTGTTATTTTGTCTCTCACTGTTCAAATAAACCAAACCTACCATTAAAATAATAGACTGATAATTTCTTTGTCAGTGGGCAAACGTACAAAATCAGCAGGGGATCAAATACTTCTTTCCCTCACTGTATGTGTATGATCTGTGTAGTAATATTATTTGTATCTCAGAAATCGATTTGCATTGCTAGTTATAGCCTAATGTTTACATTTACATTTTACATTTTAGTCATTTAGCAGACGCTCTTAACCAGAGCGACTTACAGGAGCAATTAGGGTTAAGTGCCTTGCTCAAGGGCACATTAACGTCATTTAGCAGACGCTCTTAGCCAGAGCGACTCACAAATTGGTGCGTTCACCCTATAGCCAGTGGGATAACCACTTTACAATTTGGGGGGGGGGGGGGGGGGGGGGTTAGAAGGAATACTTTATCCTATCCCAGGTATTCCTTAAAGAGGTGGGGTTTCAAATGTCTCCGGAAGGTGGTGAGTGACTCCGCTGTCCTGGCGTCGTGAGGGAGCTTGTTCCACCATTGGGGTGCCAGAGCAGCGAACAGTTTTGACTGGGCTGAGCGGGAGCTATGCTTCCGCAGAGGAAGGGGAGCCAGCAGGCCAGAGGTGGATGAACGCAATGTCCTCGTTTGGGTGTAGGGACTGATCAGAGCCTGAAGGTACAGAGGTGCCGTTCCCCTCACTGCTCCATAGGCAAGCACCATGGTCTTGTAGCGGATGCGAGCTTCAACTGGAAGCCAGTGGAGTGTGCGGAGGAGGGGGGTGACGTGAGAGAACTTGGGAAGGTTGAACACCAGACGGGCTGCGGCATTCTGGATGAGTTGTAGGGGTTTAATGGCACAGGCAGGGAGCCCAGCCAACAGCGAGTTGCTTGTTAGCTAGCTAGCTTACATTGAAGCTAATTGGTTAGCTTTAGCTACCTGCAGATTCATACTACAGCATTTCATTAATGGTGGCTAGCTATGACAATCTGTTTGTATTGCCAGTAGTATTGTTTGGGATTATGGTTAATTGCTACATGTCTAAACAAAAGACTCCACTTCGCCAGATGATTACATGACCCATCAAGTTAGCCAGGTGTGTCAGGGGGTGATTACGGCCATCTGTTGTATTTCATGAACATGTGTGAACAATAGTGACCCATCCACTTAGCTAGATGTGGCCGGGGGTTGGTTACAGCATTTCCTTCACATGACCCATCAATTTAGACAAGTGTGTCTGGGTAAGCACTAAGCATCATCTAATAAATATAAAATATTTATACAATATTTTTATCTGGACACTTTCTTTTTTTGACATTACTACTATACAAATATGCAAGTAACCATTTCACTGTACCGTTGACACCTTCTGTATCCTGTGCATGGATTGTATTTGATATAGTGTGTGTTTACCAGAGACGGTAATGTGAAGAACAACTTGACCTGCACCAAAGTCAGATTAGGATATAGGCCAAGGACTAGATAAAGTGTATTTTTATCTGGACTTTTTCCTTATTGTAGGCTACTACTTTGGTTGTTTATTAAACTACACACACTGTTTAGCAAATGACCTCATGTGAATCCTTAAAGAGATGGGTGGGCCTAGGGTGAACGATGCTGAATGGGTGTAGACAAAGAAGAGCTCTCCAGTAGGTGTACCAAGACATTCAAGGGCCATTTTCTCAAAAGTGGGGTTTTGAACTTTTATGAACTTTCAAAGCAGAATTACTTTCCCATTGTTTCTCAACTGCAGTGTATGATATACAATGTTCTAGCTCTGAGTCATCTACTTTTATCCAATGTAAAAAACACAATTTCAAATGTTGCAACATAAGACCGAATCGAGGCGGTCGGTCACATATGATTGAAGTGTGTGTGTGTTTGTGTGTGAGTGTGTGTTGAGACCAATGGCCCAGTCGCTCACCTGAACTCTGACCTCCTCCTCCACCTCCAACCTCTTCTCCTCACGCACCAGCTGGGCATCAAACCGCTGCAGGAAGTTCTGTGTCTCATCACGCCCCTGCCACACATCTACACACACACACACACACACACACACACACACACACACACACACACACACACACACACACACACACACACACACACACACACACACAGACACACACAAACATATCATCATCCATCACTGACAGTAGAGCATGAGGAAGCATGTTGGAGTGGTCAGTAGAGAAAACAGAACTCTGATGCTTCGTCTCCTCTGGAGCTCCAAGTTTCCCAGACAGGACCAGAGAGAGAGAGGGACGTGCAGGTGGAGGAGTTTGACTGTATATGTGTGTGTGTGTGTGTGTGTGTGTGTGACTAAGGCAGTGCATATTGTCCTCTCCAAGTTGCTCTGTCCGCTCTCAGGCACCACTTCCTGGTAAGGAAATGAACTTCCTGTTCCTGCCACCGGCCTGGCACAACTCCAAGCAGAGATTTCCACATCAAGCCAGACAGGTGGGATGATTGGGATCTGAGCCTTCATAACAACCACTCAAAATGCCAGACAGAACAAAACACTGGTACAGCCAAAGGCCATTACAGTCAGAAGACCCCAACTGCCCTGCCATCTCTCTTCTAAAACATCTCTGACCTCCTTTGGTCTCTGCATTGGCATGATAATGGTTGTGGTCATTTACGTGTCATTTTGTGAGACCTTTTTGTTAACATGGTATGCAATAGAGCCATCACAAGATATTTATCAACATCCGACTTGTTTTCGCATTTGACAGATAATCCCCCCCCCCCTCCTTCGGATGAAGACCTGTCAAGTTCAGGCAGGAGTCAAAGGCCATTGGTTTAACAGCTTGATCCGGTGGCACCTCCATATACGGTGTCTCTTTGAAATAGGATCTTCTCGGAAGGTCAGAGATCAACCTTTCCTCTCCTCCTCCACAAGGCCCCCTTTTTAATGTCCCCCGTTTCAAAACATCCCCCAGGCAATCTGATACATATAATTACCTTTTCTCTTCTCTCGTGTGTGTTCTCAAAACTCAATCTGTCTGTTTGTTTAAAGAGGGCATCCTTGCTATGCCTCTGAACAGGGCTTGAAGAGAAAGCAGTGGTGTGAGTGGTAGAAAAGCCAGGTCAGCGTTTCAAGTCCACTATATTGCCATTAGGAGAATTTAAGCCAATGGCAATTTAATCAGTTCACTTGACCAAACTGGCTTACGTCAAGCTTATCCAATATAATGATTCCTCACGACACATATCGGCCACACACACACACACACACACACACACACACACATAAGAACAGGCTGCTCTGTCATTGGATACACTGTGTTATATATATATATATATATATATATATATATACCACCTGGTTGGTGAAAGACAAAGACTAGCACTTCAACTGAAGTGTGATCAACAGCGTTTTCCTTTGCCAAGGCCACGGTTTTCTGTCTGCTACACCCACAGTATGTGCTTCGGCTTCCAATATATATCTAGCCATTAGTATGCTGGTGCACACCTTTCTACCACAGTCCTTTTTTCTCCTTTTTCACTCTGGGAAAACAAGGTGTTTTGAGCTGAGCTGCGAACAGGAAGAGTGAGTCTACTAAGTAATGAGCGCTTCCTATTGCACGATCCTCTGGCCAGGAAATTGAAATTAAATCCATGGTTCACATCCAACCGCTACTCCGTGACGCTGGCCCTGGCTTGCCTGAGCACACAGGAAGAGAGTTCCAGTTCCAATCACGCTCCCAGGGTTTGTCTGTCCATGGTTCCCTTCCAGCCCCCAGCCCAGCTGGGCTGTATGGGGGGAAGGAGAGGAGGTAGTGGGAAAAAGTGATAAAAAACTTTTAAAAGTACCCAACGAGAGGGACGGAAACAAAACCAAACCAAAATAACAGGACTAAAGTACCACACAATGGACTATCACCTCAATGAAACACTTAGCCGTGACTAGTGTAAGGACAAGATGTCAAAGTAAAACAGTCAGACTAGCAAGAAAGTCAACCGTCTTTTGTTTTCCCAACAAACACAAACTCTCAGAGGAACGGACCTATAGACCTGAACCCTCACTGAATTCTGGGTAAATATTTGCTTCACCTTTTCCGCTTCATTACATCTAAATCAACCTAACGAGCCAATCATTAAATCATTTTCCAATTACACACACCTGATAAAACAGAGCTGATGTGACAGGACCACCGTTTACAAAGCACCCTGACGTTTATTATTATTATTTTTAATCAGGCCTTTGACAGGCTGGATGTTTTACATGGGTTTAAGAGCTATATTCTGCTATCCATGAATGTTAATGACAAACTGTGTTTTAGGATCTTTAATGCCGAGGTTGAAGGGAGATGAACGGGTGAAAGAGAGAAAGGAGGAGAGGGAGATGAAGGAGGAGGAGAAGAGATGAGGGAGGGAGGAGGAGTGAGGAGGGAGGGAGGGAGGAGAGGGAGAAGAGAGAGAGGAGAGGGAGATGAAGGAGGAGGAGAAGAGATGAGGGAGGGAGGAGGAGGAGTGAGGAGGGAGGGAGGAGGAGAGGGAGAAGAGAGAGAGGGAGGAGAGGGAGATGAAGGAGGAGAAGAGATGAGGGAGGGAGGAGGAGGAGTGAGGAGGGAGGGAGGAGGAGAGGGAGGAGAGAGAGGAGGAGAGGGAGGAGAGAGAGTGGGAGGAGGACCAGCTGCAGTGTTTTATTCCCTGTCCTTTCCCATTACTGTGAGGCACTATAAGGAGAGGTCACTCCTAATAAAAACCTCCAAATCAATCACTCCTCCTCATATTGGAGTCTAGACACAGTCAACCTACAGCTAACTCAGACCGGGGCTAGTTTGGGGTAATGAGAGAGACTGGCCCCTGATATAGGCAAAGCCACCCTATGGCCTTGTAGAAACTGCTGACCTCACTACACAGTGCACACATGCACGCATACGCACACACACGCACACACACACATAACGTGATAAACGTTGTGGAGGTGAGCTGTCGAGGTGTAGAGTGCTGGGCCAGCGTCTGGTCTTCATTACATCTCAAAGGTCTGTGTGTGTGTTGCTTCTAACAGGAATGTAACCTAAAGCCCTGTGTTGTACCAGTTGACATTCTGAGGTGAATCATAACGAGGAGAGAATTAAACACCGTTGACTGGGAATAGAATTACTTCCTGCTAACTCTACAGCTGCTGCCTGACTATTGGTTCTAGGTTCTGTTACCCTCTCCTTCACCCTCTCAACGCTGAATTAAAGGTGACGCAGAGCAGAGGTGGAGCAGAGACCGTTCTATGGTCACTGATAGAGTAGGGTTAGACACAGGTAAGATGGAAGTCTCTATGAGTGTTGTAATGATTTCTCCAGCTGGTTCTGTTGGTTGGAGCATGATGCTGATCAAAAGACAATTGAGCTCTCCCCCCAAAAAGTTGAGTTTGAAAAATCAGTGAGTGCTGGCAAGACCAATGTTGTGGGTTCAATTGAATTCCCACATGGGCCACATGCCCTGAATATGTGTGTGTAAAACTATGGGTATCTTTGAATAAAGGTGTTATTGTGTTGTTATGACAAATCTAATTAAGCTGGGAACACTGAGAAAGCCGTATCTATGTCCTCCATAGGGATGTCAACAGGATATCCCAGTGATTTGACTCCAATGCTCCCATTGTGTAGATTAGGAAGTAGCAGAGCAGCTTGAAAGGGCTGAATTTGACACGGTGGCACAGATATACACACAGCGACTATTCACACACTTCCCTTCAGCCTCATTCAGTTACCTTTCATCCAAGGATATCACAGGCCCATGAACGTTCAATGAGCCGAGTCAATTCCATTTCAATTACTAAACTGCCTGGAATTCAGAATGGAACTGACCCTAACTCTGGTCCAAATATGTACTATTGAGTTCATATACGTTTAAATGAAACTACTGTGCTATCCGTAATACTCCTCACAGCTTTGGGGGACAAGCCTGTATAATATAATAATCACGCCATTACTCCTCTGAATAATGTTTGTTGTTTTGGCACCAACCATGTAGACCTTCGAGACACGCCCGGAGAGCAGTGGTGACTGATTCCCCATATTTCCCTCAGTGATTTGTGGGGTGTTTGTGCAGCAGTGGAACCGACTGACGAGAAGCCAAATAACACATGAGAAGCTGTAAACCACATGCTGCCCCCTGAGAAGCATTCCACCATTCCACCTAGAACCTTCCACCTCAGGTGACTGGGTCAGATAAGGAAAGGAGTGATGAGACCCAGGATATATGTGGTCGGAGGATGCAGACTCCTCCAGACCGACAGATCCCTCCCTACTCAGGATCAAGATCTTCATCTGGTTGCTGAAACGTTGTTGAAAGGGTTGAAGTCTTTAAGGAGTAAAAGAGTGAAGCCAGACGAGCTCATATGGTGATAGGTGGAGTTCCTCCTGGATGTCTGACCTGTATCTAGCAGCGACAGGAGGAAAGCAGCAGCTTTTGTCATTTCTCTGCATTGTTTCTCCATTAGGGGAGACAGCTGGAGTCAGTCAACACAGACTTCAGTACTCAACATTGTGTTGAAATCTCCCTTGGTCACCTATCAAAATGTGAAAAGAGTGAAACTGACTTAACTAGAAGAGGGGATAGCTGTCAAAGGGATAATGACTAAACCTGCAAAAAGCTAAAACACCAAAACAAAGTCACTCATCAATCTCCATTGGATTTGGAGGAAGCAGGGTGGTTGACTTGAAACAACAATTTGGAGGCTCCAGGTCCAACTGCTCCTCACTGAGTCATTGCGTAAAGGCAGCCATGGGGTTTGGACACACACCCCTCCACGGGTCACTGAGAGACAGGAGCCTGGGCGGCACGCATCACTTCCTCGTTAAGGGCCCAGGGCACCATGGGAGACAGGAAGTCTGTCTGGTGATCAGATTGATTTGTGGTCCCACACTGAGTCAAAGCACCAACAACAGACCCTTGGTAAAGATCCAGAAACCACCACCCTCTCCACTGAAGCTGTGACTCCTGTCATTATACAACAGTTGATAATGTCAGAGACAACGCTGTCTTCAGTGAGACAGCATGAACCATCACAGAGAGAAACACTGTGGAAGGAAGCCTTCCGATCTGTGCCTATCAGCTCGACCATTTAGCAATGCTGTGTAAATAGTTCATAATTGCCTCTAATCACCACATTTCTATGGTCCTCATGTCTACTCTCTAACTGATCTTTGTACATGTATATGGTCCTCATACCTACTCTCTAACTCACCTTTGTACATTTTGTTTCCCTCCAGAACAGTAGGGAGGAAGTTGCTCGGGGGCATTTTCCAGCCCTTCTCCTCCTCCTTCAAGAGACAGGAAATAAATAATTACATTACATTACATGTATTACAGCTGGACACAGTTTTAAAGCTTTATAAGTAGTTTCATTTCGCATTATTTTCTCAAAGTCCCATGTATATTATATGTATTTTAGGATAGATGCAATCTAAGCTAGGCAGAAAGGAAATTGTATTTTTAGCACCTTGTTGTTTAAGGTAATGATAGGGGTCTCGGGTCTTATGGCTAATTTAGTGGAGAGAGTGGATGTTTTCAGAGACTCCACATGACTTGGATAGAGTTCAAAGCTGCTCTACAGATGACCTGCCCTCCACTGTGCTGTGACACCAGGTCAGATCCAGAACTATCTATGATGTGACACCAGGTCAGATCCAGAACTATCTATGATGTGACACCAGGTCAGATCCAGAACTATCTATGATGTGACACCAGGTCAGATCCAGAACTATCTATGATGTGACACCAAGTCAGATCCAGAACTATCTATGCTGTGACACCAGGTCAGATCCAGAACTATCTATGATGTGACACCAGGTCAGATCCAGAACTATCTATGATGTGACACCAGGTCAGATCCAGAACTATCTATGATGTGACACCAGGTCATATCCAGAACTATCTGTGCTGTGACACCAGGTCAGATCCAGAACTATCTATGCTGTGACACCAGGTCAGATCCAGAACTATCTATGCTGTGACACCAGGTCAGATCCAGAACTATCTATGATGTGACACCAGGTCAGATCCAGAACTATCTATGCTGTGACACCAGGTCAGATCCAGGACTATCTATGATGTGACACCAGGTCAGATCTAGAACCAGGACCAGGACCAAGACCAGAACAGGCATGATCAGAATATCAGATGTTCAGTTTCAGGGCTGTGAAAACGCACTAGGGTTTTAATAGAGACAGATCAGGTAGTGAGGAACTGATGTCGATCATCGTGCTTAAGAGTGGGGGGGGGGGGGGGTTCATCTATAGACAACACTTCATTCTTTATCTTTATAGGACTGTTCAGGATTGTTCAGGACAAGATTAAGGCAGTCCCATAACAAATCAGACCACAACCATAGACTTTCAAATATAACCGTTCACACCACCATGAGTCAATGTTGAACTTAACCTCCGATACAGACATAATACTGCCAGTCACTCACAATACCAGAAAGCACTATAAAACTCCAAGAGATCAAGTGTCTATTTGATGAGTTCGACCATCCCATACCAAGCACATCTGGAATACTCCTCTAAGAACGAAGTCTGTAAAGTGATGTCCCTTTCTAGCCATGGTATTTCTCCGGTTCATGAGCTGTCTCGGACGTGGTCAGGTGGATGTGACATGTTCCTCCACCGCAAATGAAAGGGGCATTTCTTGGTTTTACGTGAACAATGCTTCCATTCTAGTCTGTGGGGTCAGAGCCAGTCGATATGAGTGATACTGTTGCATAGTAACCACTAGTCATGCCTGTTGCATAGTAACCACTAGTCACGCCATCATATTGATTCTAGAACAGTGTAAGGTCCCCAGTGTGTAGGCTTATCCTTACTGTAAAACGAGAAGTATCATGCCCTCTTTTTACTCTATCCATCTCTGGTAAAGGTGTGAGTGACAGACCAAGACACATTGGCCCTTATCTCGGAGACAGTCAGTCTGCTTTCAGACTCTCTGACAGACTACAGAGTGCTAGTTTAATCACACACGCCTCACTCAGAAGCACACTGTGCCATTCTGTCTGAGAGGCTAAAGTGACTCCCAACTACAAAGGAAAGAAGCCCTGCCAAAGCTCAGCTCTGTTCTCCTCAACATCTCTTATCAGTTCTTTTGGCTTTAATCCTACATTATCACCCTCAACAATTATCAAAGCTATTCTATGGACCCTATTCAAGCAAACTCTGTAACCGGGTGTCCAGGACTGTACGGTAAACCCGGTTAAAAAGACTATGATTGGAAAAAAGTGACCTCCTTATCCAATAGCTGTTGCTATTCTGTTCAGGAACACATATTAGCTACTTCAATAAGACAATTAAAGTCATAGAGAAATCATTCAACAAAATAGTCATGAATACTCTTAGTGCTCTATTCAATCCATATCCTGGAAGTACAGTGTTAGAGCGTGATTTAAATTTAAAGGCAATGTTCCCGCATTAGCGGAGACTGCATTCACGGTAAACGCTGCATATGTCAGCTCAATCGGAATTTGCCTTTACATTTATATTGAGCAATCTGTAACGCTTCAGCGATACAGATTGAATAGAGCCCTTAGTATTATTGGCTTGAGGTGGGACAGGGAGATACATATTGTTGTTCCACAGGGTATGTTCATGGAAGGGAGATGTGGACTGGGACTGAATCCTTGGCTTGAACAAACCCTTTGAGGAATACTTGACTGGAATCAGAAACGTTTCCTCACAGTCTTCACAGTCTTCAGCGGTTAAATAAATACATAGTAAACGTCTCCATCATTCCACCACACCCTCAATCATCTGAGAAGACCATGGGACAAAGCTCTACCGCTTAGCTTCTGATTTAGTAGAGTGGTGTATTTCATGGTCTTAATTGTGCATGTGCAGTGGGATTGGGCCTTCATGAGGAAAACAGGTGGAGAGGCTGCAGTAAAGCGTCTACTTCAATTCACTTAAGAGGAAAAGCATACGACTGAAGATTATTGCCCGTCACCTACACTTTCGTTCTATTGGTTTGGTTATGAGACGCTGCGGTCTTATGAAGGTTTGGGAAGAATGGCATTAAGGTCAGACTGAGATCAGTTATGTTTCAGGGGAAGAAAATAAACTGAGCTCTTCTTATCAAAAGCCTGGATAAAGCAATTCTGAAGCAACTATTGGCCACCAAGCCCTGTCTGTTTAATAACATGAGCCACTATTGGCCACCAAGCATTGTCTGTTTAATAGCATGAGCCACTATTGGCCACCAAGCCCTGTCTGTTTAATAACATGAGCCACTATTGGCCACCAAGCCTTGTCTGTTTAATAACATGAGCCACTATTTGCCACCAAGCCTTGTCTGTTTAATAACATGAGCCACTATTGGCCAAGCCTTGTCTGTTTAATAACATGAGCCACTATTGGCCACCAACCCCTGTCTGTTTAATAACATGAGCCACTATTGGCCAAGCCTTGTCTGTTTGATAACATGAGCTACTATTGGCCAAGCCTTGTCTGTTTAATAGCATGAGCCACTATTGGCCAAGCCTTGTCTGTTTAATAACATGAGCCACTATTGGCCAAGCCTTGTCTGTTTAATAACATGAGCCACTATTGGCCACCAACCCTTGTCTGTTTAATAACATGAGCCACTATTGGCCAAGCCTTGTCTGTTTGATAACATGAGCTACTATTGGCCAAGCCTTGTCTGTTTAATAGCATGAGCCACTATTGGCCAAGCCTTGTCTGTTTAATAACATGAGCCACTATTGGCAACCAACCCTTGTCTGTTTAATAACATGAGCCACTATTGGCCACCAAGCCTTGTCTGTTTAATAGCATGAGCCACTATTGGCCAAGCCTTGTCTGTTTAATAGCATGAGCCACTATTGGCCACCAAACCCTTGTCTGTTTAATAACATGAGCCACTATTTGCCACCAAGCCTTTTCTGTTTAATAACATGAGCCACTATTGGCCACCAACCCTTGTCTGTTTAATAGCATGAGCCACTATTGGCCACTGACCCTTGTCTGTTTAATAACATGAGCCATCATTTGCCAAGCCTTGTCTGTTTAATAACATGAGCCACTATTGGCCAAGCCTTGTCTGTTAAATAGCATGAGCCACTATTTGCCACCAAGCCTTGTCTGTTTAATAACATGAGCCACTATTGGCCAAGCCTTGTCTGTTTAATAACATGAGCCACTATTGGCCAAGCCTTGTCTGTTTAATAACATGAGCCACTATTGGCCACCAACCCTTGTCTGTTTAATAACATGAGCCACTATTGGCCAAGCCTTGTCTGTTTGATAACATGAGCTACTATTGGCCAAGCCTTGTCTGTTTAATAGCATGAGCCACTATTGGCCAAGCCTTGTCTGTTTAATAACATAAGCCACTATTGGCAACCAACCCTTGTCTGTTTAATAACATGAGCCACTATTGGCCACCAAGCCTTGTCTGTTTAATAGCATGAGCCACTATTGGCCAAGCCTTGTCTGTTTAATAGCATGAGCCACTATTGGCCACCAAACCCTTGTCTGTTTAATAACATGAGCCACTATTTGCCACCAAGCCTTTTCTGTTTAATAACATGAGCCACTATTGGCCACCAACCCTTGTCTGTTTAATAGCATGAGCCACTATTGGCCACTGACCCTTGTCTGTTTAATAACATGAGCCATCATTTGCCAAGCCTTGTCTGTTTAATAACATGAGCCACTATTGGCCAAGCCTTGTCTGTTAAATAGCATGAGCCACTATTTGCCACCAAGCCTTGTCTGTTTAATAACATGAGCCACTATTGGCCAAGCCTTGTCTGTTTAATAGCATGAGCCACTATTGGCCAAGCCTTGTCTGAGCCTACCTTTCCTTCTTCTTTTCCTCCTTTCTTCCGTTTGTTCTTCCCCTTCTTGTCTTTCTTCTGATCCTTGCGGTCCTTCCCACCCTTCTGGTCTTTATTTAATTTGCCTTTCCTCTTCTTCTCTTCCTCTTTCGCTGCTAATTCTGCAGCAACCTATCAGGAACAAAATGACATGAGCATAGAAAAAGAAATGGAGTGTTTGTTAACTGTCTGTAGGTTAGATGAGGACCATGGGTCATTAGTCTACCTGGTCAGGTGTCTTCTGTGCAAATATGGCTGTTGATCCCCCATTCTCGGCATTGGGGAAGTCAGGAAACTTTCCAGTGGCGTCTCTACAATATATAGCATGTTTTAAAAAGGCACAATCTGGGATATTTCCTTTTCTTAAATGAATATTTTCATTACAGATATATACACATAATTCTTGATGTATTGTACTATGTCACACTGAGAGTTAGATGGCAGACCTCCAACTAGGTCACCAGAGGGCACACCCTCCTAATTGTTTTTGAAATGCCTCAGATACTTCCACTAATTAGGGGTTGTCCATGTCACGGAGCAGTTATCTCAATGTGGAGAGAAAATAATGACTGGAACAGGAATTGCTCTTCGGGAGGCCAAACTATGTATCCCTCCCTTCCAGCTCTCATTATCCTAAACCTTAGAGTAACCCTGTGAACCAACGTTTAGCTTCCAACTTCCTTCAAATCTGGCCCTCTCCTCTTGGCCCCAGAATACTTGGATTCTCATCAGGCAGGTTGAGGAAGCTGTATCAACAGGGTTTAGATTCTCATCAGGCAGGTTGAGGAAGCTGTACCGACAGGGTTTAGAGTTTAGACTACCCTGGAGGGTGTGACCTCCTTATCCATCCGTCACAGTGCTTATATTATTGTCAGCAGCTCAGCCGAGGTCACAGCAGAGGGCAGGGCCGTGGAGGCCAGGCTGGGGCCTGAGACACTGGGGTTGCGTCCCAAATGGGCCCATAAGGCTCTGGTCAAAAGTAGTACACTATATAGGGAATAGGGTGCCATTTGGGACGCAGAATGTGGAGACCAGGGCCATTGTGGGTCATTGTTTCCTTCCCATGGGAGCTGTTCTCTCTCTGTTCACTCCCCAGGGCTCCACACACACACGCATGGAGGGGAAGACACACACATGGAGGGGAAGACACACACACACATGCATGTGCACACACAGACACTGACTGTCGCTCATTTCCTCCGGCCATATCCTGCACCTAACAGCCATTAGGCCTCACACTAACAGCCATTAGGCCTCACACTAACAGCCATTAGGCCTCACACTAACAGCCATTAGGCCTCACACTAACAGCCATTAGGCCTCACACTAACAGCCATTAGGCCTCACACTAACAGCCATTAGGCCTCACACTAACAGCCATTAGGCCTCACACTAACAGCCATTAGGCCTCACACTATCAGCCATTAGGCCTCACACTAACAGCCATTAGGCCTCACACTATCAGCCATTAGGCCTCACACTAACAGCCATTAGGCCTCACACTAACAGCCATTAGGCCTCACACTAACACACTCTTTTTTTTGCTGTTGTCCTCCCCCCTCCCCTTTTCCATTCCAAGCCCCTCTTCATGACAGGAACAGAGATAGATACATACTGGTGGTGATGGGTTTGGCCGGAGCCAGGAAAGGAGTCTATGGGTGTGGTAACCTCAGCAGCATGACAGTGAAACAGGGAGAGTCGGGTTGGGAAAGAGAGGATCGAATAGAAAAGATACAGCTACTGTGAAAGAAGATGGACTTCCCCGTTGCCTGCCTGTCTCACCGGCACTCAATAAACCACTGTCTGATCTGCTCCTGCAGGGTTTCCCGTAGGTCAGGGCCGTCCACGGCACACACAGACTCCTTGATGCTGACCAGGGCCCTCTGGTACTCAGCCTCATTCTCCTCCTGGACCAGCCTGCGAGTCGCCTCCACCTGCTGGGCCTTCAGCTGGGCCACGCTGGGCCTCTGCTGCTGCTGCTCTGGAGGGACCTGAGGACCAGGCAGATCAGACACAGATATAGAGATTAGATCATGATAAGATCAGTCAAGACCGTTACAATTAGCTTACAGTGAGTTTGGATGAGCCAGCATGTTAAGTAATTGTGAGTGCTGCCCAACCACTATGACAGACAGAGAGCGAGAGAGAGAGAGAGGTCCAGTTGCCAGGACCACAAATACAAATTCCACCAGACACCGTTGCCCTAGAGCACACAAAAAAACGATACATACCTCGGCCTAAACATCAGCGCCACAGGTAACTTCCACAAAGCTGTGAACGATCTGAGAGACAAGGCAACAAGGGCCTTCTATGCCATCAAAAAGAACATAACATTTGACATACCAATTAGGATCTGGCTAAAAATACTTGAATCAGTTATAGAACCCATTGTCCTTTATGGTTGTGAGGTCTGGGGTCCGCTCACAAACCAAGAATTCACAAAATGGGATAAACACTAAATTGAGACTCTGCATGCAGAATTCTGCAAAAATATATTCTGTGTAAAACACCAAGTAATTCATACAGAGCAGAATTAGGCCAATACCCACTAATTATCAAAATCCAGAAAAGAGCCATTAAATTCTACAACCACCTAAAAGGAAGCGATTCCCAAACCTTCCATAACAAAGCCATCACCTACAGAGAGATGAACCTGGAGAAGAGTCCCCTAAGCAAGCTGGTCCTGGGGCTCTGTTCACAAACAGACCCCACAGAGCCTCAGGACACAACACAATTAGACCCAACCAAATGATGACAAAACAAAAAGATAATTACTTGACACATTGGAAAGAATTAACAAAAGAACTGAGCAAACTAGAACACTATTTGGCCCTAAATAGAGAGTACACAGTGGCAGAATACCTGACCGCTGTGACTGACCCAAACATAAGGAAAGCTTTGACTATGTACAGACTCAGTGAGCATAGCCTTGCTATTGAGAAAGGCCGCCGTAGGCAGACATGGCTCTCAAGAGAAGACAGGCTATGTGCACACTGCCCACAAAATGAGGTGGAAACTGAGCTGCACTTCCTAACCTCCTGCCAAATGTATGACCATATTAGAGACACATATTTCCCTCAGATTACACAGACCCACAAAGAATTTGAAAACAAATCTAATTTTGATAAACTCCCATATCAATTGGTGAAATACCACATTGTGCAATCACAGCAGCAAGATTTGTGACCTTTTGCCACAAGAAAAGGGCAACCAGTGAAGAACAAACACCATTGTAAATACAACCCATATTTATGCTTATTTATTTTCCCTTTTGTACTTTAACTATTTGTACATCGTTACAACACTTATATTTTTTATTTGGATTTCATGTAATGGACAAACACAAAATAGTCCAAATTGGTGAAGTGAAATACAAAAAATCACTTGTTTCATAAAATTTTAATAAATAAATAACGGAAAAGTGGTGCGTGCATATGTATTCACCCCCTTTGCTATGAAGCCCCTAAATAAGATCTGGTGCAAACAATTGCCTTCAGAAGTCACATAATTAGTTAAATAAAGTCCACCTGTGTGCAATCTAAGTGTCACATGATCTGGCACATGATCTCAGTATATATACACCTGTTCTGAAAGGCCCCAGAGTCTGCAACACCACTAAGCAAGGGGCACCACCAAGCAAGCGGCACCATGAAGACCAAGGAGCTCTCCAAACAGGTCAGGGACAAAGTTGTGGAGAAGTACAGATCAGGGTTGGGTTATAAAAAAATATCTGAAACTTTGAACATCCCACGGAGCACCATTAAATCCATTTAAATAATGGAAAGGAATATGGCACCACAACAAAGCTGCCAAGAGAGGGCCGCCCACCAAAACTCACGGACCAGGCAAGGAGGGCATTAATCAGAGAGGCAACAAAGAGACCAAAGATAACCCTGAAGGAGCTGCAAAGCTCCATAGCGGAGATTGGAGTATCTGTCCATAGGACCACTTTAAGCAGTACACTCCACAGAGCTGGGCTTTATGGAAGAGTGGCCAGAGAAAAGCAATTGCTTAAAGAAAAAAATAAGCAAACACATTTGGTGTTCGCCAAAAGGCATGTAGTGGCCTCCTGTAGCTCAGTTGGTAGAGCATGGCGCTTGCAACGCCAGGATTGTGGGTTCGATTCCCACGGGGGGTCAGTATGAATAAATGTATGCACTTGCTAACTGTAAGTTGCTCTGGATAAGAGTGTCTGCTAAATGACTAAAATGTAAATGTAAATGTGGGAGACTCCCCAAACATATGGAAGCAGGTACTCTGGCCAGATGAGACTAAAATTGAGCTTTTTGGCCATCAAGGAAAACACTATGTCTGGCGCAAACCCAACGCCTCTCATCACCCCGAGAACACCATCCCCACAGTGAAGCATGGTGGTGGCAGCATCATGCTGTGGGGATGTTTTTCCATCGGCAGGGACTGGGAAACTGGTCAGAATTGAAGGAATGATGGATGTTGCTAAATACAGGGAAATTCTTGAGGGAAACCTGTTTCAGTCTTCCAGAGATTTGAGACTGGGACGGAGGTTCACCTTCCAGCAGGACAATGACCCTAAGCATACTGCTAAAGCAACACTCAAGTGGTTTAAGGGGAAACATTGAAATGTCTTGGAATGGCCTAGTCAAAGCCCAGACCTTAATCCAATTGAGAATCTGTGGTATGACTTAAAGATTGCTGTACACCAGCGGAACCCATCCATCTTGAAGGAGCTGGAGCAGTTTTGCCTTGAAGAATGGGCAAAAATCCCAGTGGCTAGATGTGCCAAGCTTATAGAGACATACCCCAAGAGACTTGCAGCTGTAATTGACTTTGGGGGGGGGTGAATAGTTTTGTACGCTCAAGTTTTCTGTTTCTCTTATTTCTTGTTTGTTTCACAATAAAACATATCTTTCATCTTCAAAGTGGTCGGCATGTTGTGTAAATCAAATGATACAAACCCCCAAAAAATCAATTTTAATTCCAGGTTGTAAGGCAACAAAATAGGAAAAATGCCAAGGGGGGTGAATACTTTCGCAAGCCACTGTAGACATAATATGAGATTTGAAATGTCTCTATTCCTTTGGAACTTTTGTGAGTGTAATGTTTACTGTTAATATTGATTGTTTATTTCACTTTTGTTTATTATCTATTTCACTTGCTTTGGCAATGTTAACATGTTTCCCATGCCAATAAAGCCCCTTAAATTAAATTGAAATTGAATCTCGAGAGAGAGAGAGAGAGAGAGAGAGAGAGAGAGAGAGAGAGAGAGAGAGAGAGAGAGAGAGAGAGAGAGAGAGAGAGAGAGAGAGAGAGAGAGAGAGAGAGAGAAAACAGATGTAGCACAAAGGGAAGATAAACAAAATTACCATGGCACCAAGACTTGTCTGGTTATCACCACTGGTACTGATTGGCTGACCTTCACAATACAGACGTGTCTGTGATTGTCTGTGTTTACTGACTCAGAGTAACCCTGCTCCTTTGTTACCCAACACAGTCCTGGTAGAGGGAACAGTTAACAGTGAATGAGGACACCCACCATTCCCAGGAATATCATCTCCTCCAGCCGTTCTCTCCTGGTCCTCTTCCTCTGACTGTAGCCCCGCCAAACCTAGAACACACCAGAAAATCAGGACACCTAGAACACAACAGAAGAACAGGACACCTAGAACACACCAGAAAGACAGGACACCTAGAATACACCAGAAAAACAGGACACCTAGAACACACCAGAAAAACAGGACAACTAGAACACAACACAGGATACCTAGAACACACCGGAAAAACAGGACACCTAGAACACACCAGAAAAACAGGACACCTAGAACACTCCAGAAAAACAGGACACCTAGAACACTCCAGAAAAAAAGGACACCTAGAACACACCAGAAAAACAGGACAGCTAGAACACAACACAGGACACCTAGAACACACCAGAAAAAAAGGACACCTAGAACACACCAGAAAAAAAGGACACCTAGAACACACCAGAAAAAAAGGACACCTAGAAAACAACAGAAAAACAAGACACCTAGAAAACAACAGAAAAACAGGAAACCTAGAACATAAAAGGAGACACGTAGAACACAACACAGGACACACCAGATAAAAGGGGATTTTATAACCAGCATGCCCATACTGCATTACACGAACAGCTGAGAGCTGAGCAGAGCCCAACAAATGCCAAACACTCAGGACCTGGGGGCTGGCAGGCAGCTAACATCCAGGAGACAGACGCTACTCATGATAACATCTGGCATTTTTAACACAGAAGAGACCCCTCTCTTTGGCTGGCCTGCTCCAATGATATCTCCCACTCACATAGACGAGGAATGGAATGCTCTACTGCAGAGAGGAATGAGCCTACGGATCAGTCACAGTACTGGTGACATCTGATATAAAAGTATTGTCCTATTTTACCAATGTACTGCTTACAAAGTCAGGTTCGTCTAACAGTGTTTGATCGATACCGTCCCTTGTGCAAGACAGGGATTAACATTCACCCAGTGCTCCGCCTGAACATGAACCCTAACATGTCAGGTAAATAGAACCACTTGTCATTACCTCAGCCATGGTATAATGATATATGATCCAACCTATCCATAAAATAGCTACACACCCGATTCCTCTGTGAAAGCAATGTGCCCATGGGGCTTTGTTAGGCCAGAGATGGTTAACACTTGGGCCGATGAGAGAGCAGGGTCGGGGGGAACTGAAAGTGAGTCTGGATTTTAGGTGTTCGTTTCCATGGCCTCACTAATCATGTAATGTGATAACCCAGCGTTTTGACATCTGGGTGTGTGTCCTAGAACATCTAGGTGGTGCTATGGTTATGAACCAACCAACAGCAGAGAGGTGACATTGAGATAACATTGTTGAGACAAACTTCTTGTGCCTTTTTGCAATGCAGGCAGAAAACTATATAAACTGCAGTCCATAGCTGGACCCATTTCTCCATACAAAGTAAAAGCAGCCATCGTTTTGGACTTGGACTCAGTCCAAGTGTATAGCAGAGTTTAATGGAGATGGAATTCTGTTACCCATCTTTGTGCAATTCATCAAGAGGTGGTTTGGCTCTGACTAGAGAGAGTGGGATGAACCACAACCCTCTGACTGGAGAGAGTGGAATTAACTATTTTACCCTTATTTTACCAGGTAAGTTGACTGAGAACACATTCTCATTTACAGAAACGACCTAGGGAATAGTTACAGGGGAAACCCTCTGACTAGAGAGAGTGACCATATCAAAGTAAATGTCCAGTGGAAATCTCACTTTTAAAAGTTCATATTCTGTTAACTCATACCCAAATAATGTTGTTAACTCATCCAATATTCATATTTTGTGGACAAAGCATAAATTGGGGGGAAAACACTTTTAAAAAACCAAACTCAAACTTGTATCTCAAACAGACCATTTCAAAAATGCTTATTATTTCCTCATAGAGGATGATGTCATCCTCCTGAGGAAAATTAGCTGGCCAGTCAGTGGTCTGTCTACCTGCATTAATATTTTTTATGCCCAAACCATTCCAAAACAGAAAAGCTGCTTTTTAACATACTTTAAAAATTGGAAGGAAAACTATTTCACACATATTGTAATTAATTACAGGTCATATTTCATAGAAATCTGGAAATACTGGAGAGTTACTTTAACCCCGTGAATCAGCTTCCCTGACTTGTGGCTATGTCTTTAGTGGTTCACTCGTATTAAAACATTACTTAGTACTGTTCAACAGCAATTGGAAATGTGGGCCTGGTATTGAAAGTAAAGTTTGCGGACAAAATATGAGAAACAAAACAATAATTATACACTCCATACCTTCTGAATGCGTGTGGCAGCCTGGTCGGGGTCCATGGTGCTGGTGGGTGTTTGGCTCGTGGCCTGGCTCCCCTCTTCCTCAGCCTGCCGTATCTCCTTCATGAAGCGGTGCCTGAGCCGTCCCTGCCGTGCCCGCTCACAAACCTGAAGGACCCGAACAGCTTCCTCCAGACACATGGTCTGAACCGACACCTCCTGACACAGACAGCAGTATAGACATAGGAGGGACAAGAACACTATGAGAGCAATGTTAACCTCGTCCCCCAGGCATATAACTTGGGGAGGAAGCATTTGGTGTGTGAGACCAGAGTAATGTTAACCTCGTCCCCCAGGCATATAACTTGGGGAGGAAGCATTTGGTGTGTGAGACCAGAGTAATGTTAACCTTGTCCTCCAGGCATATAACTTGGGGAGGAAGCATCTGCTGTGTGAGACCAGAGTAATGTTAACCTTGTCCTCCAGGCATATAACTTGGGGAGGAAGCATCTGCTGTGTGAGACCAGAGTAATGTTAACCTTGTCCCCCAGGCATATAACTTGGGGAGGAAGCATTTGGTGTGTGAGACCAGAGTAATGTTAACCTCGTCCCCCAGGCATATAACTTGGGGAGGAAGCATTTGGTGTGTGAGACCAGAGTAATGTTAACCTTGTCCTCCAGGCATATAACTTGGGGAGGAAGCATCTGCTGTGTGAGACCAGAGTAATGTTAACCTTGTCCTCCAGGCATATAACTTGGGGAGGAAGCATCTGCTGTGTGAGACCAGAGTAATGTTAACCTTGTCCTCCAGGCATATAACTTGGGGAGGAAGCATTTGGTGTGTGAGACCAGAGTAATGTTAACCTTGTCCCCCAGGCATATAACTTGGGGAGGAAGCATCTGCTGTGTGAGACCAGAGTAATGTTAACCTTGTCCTCCAGGCATATAACTTGGGGAGGAAGCATCTGCTGTGTGAGACCAGAGTAATGTTAACCTTGTCCTCCAGGCATATAACTTGGGGAGGAAGCATCTGCTGTGTGAGACCAGAGTAATGTTAACCTTGTCCTCCAGGCATATAACTTGGGGAGGAAGCATCTGATGTGTGAGACCAGAGCAATGTTAACCTTGTCCTCCAGGCATATAACTTGGGGAGGAAGCATCTGCTGTGTGAGACCAGAGTAATGTTAACCTTGTCCTCCAGGCATATAACTTGGGGAGGAAGCATCTGCTGTGTGAGACCAGAGTAATGTTAACCTTGTCCTCCAGGCATATAACTTGGGGAGGAAGCATCTGCTGTGTGAGACCAGAGTAATGTTAACCTTGTCCTCCAGGCATATAACTTGGGGAGGAAGCATCTGATGTGTGAGACCAGAGCAATGTTAACCTTGTCCTCCAGGCATATAACTTGGGGAGGAAGCATCTGCTGTGTGAGACCAGAGTAATGTTAACCTCGTCCCCCAGGCATATAACTTGGGGAGGAAGCATCTGATGTGTGAGACCAGAGCAATGTTAACCTTGTCCCCCAGGCATATAACTTGGGGAGGAAGCATCTGCTGTGTGAGACCAGAGCAATGTTTTAGTTTTATACTTTATTTTACATCCCCACTATCTATTTAGGCTGAGGTAACCTGGTATTTATTTAATGAATTCCATGGAAACAATTGTAGTAATATTTGCTTACATAAGGGAGTCTGATTGTAACTAGTGTGTGTTTCTCTAACCTGCTCAACCTGTTCAATGTGTCCCCCTTTAGCCATGACATGCGCCAGCATCTTCTCTCTGTCCCGCAGCACACGCATCTTCTCTCTCACAAAATACTGAGGGATGGGCACCTCCAGGTCCTCCTGCAAAATATCATATTGCATAAATCTTTCTCTGTCGTTGTGTGTGATTCAATAGGTAGAATCTCTGAGTTAAAGGGGTGAGACATGTTCCAAATACTTTGAAAATTACTATCAGGATACAGAAACGGAATTGTTGTTGAACCTTTTGAGGACCACATCTCATTTTCCTCACTCCCCCTTCACGTCCTATCACTCAGTCCCAGGTACAGTACCACTGACTCACAGGTGTCAGCTTGAGGTCCTGCAGCACATCATCAAAGTAGTGGAACTCTGAGAACTCCAGCTCCACCATCTCGTTCTTGAGCTCCAGGAGTCTACCAATCACGCCGTCCAACACGTGCCTGACCATGCGCCTCTTCTGGGGGTGAACTATCTGGTCGTAGACTGCCTCCAGGCCGCGGAAGATCTGCAGGTACTTCAGGTAGAAGGTGGCCAGGCCCTGGAAGACCTGCAGCCGGTCCTTCAGCGGCCGAGGGGCAGTGGGAGGGAACTCATCCACCAGGAGGTCCTCCAAGGCTCCATGGGCCTGGACCCACATCCTGGTGTAGGAGCTGAGGAGAAGGACAAGGAGATGGAGGAGAAGGGGAACGAGAAGGAGGAGAAGGGAGAGAAGGAGGAGAGAAGGAGGAAAGAGAAGGAGAAGGAGGAGGAGAAGGAGGAGAGAGAATGAGAAGGAGGAGGAGAAGGAGGAGGGGAAGGAGGAGGAGGAGAGAGAGAGAAGGAGAAGGAGGAGGGGAAGGAGGAGGAGGAGAGAGAGAGAAGGAGAAGGAGGAGGGGAAGGAGGAGGAGGAGAGAGAGAGAAGGAGAAGGCAGAGGGGAAGGAGGAGGAGGAGAGAGAGAGAAGGAGGAGGAGAAGGAGGAGAGAGAAGGAGAAGGAGGAGGGGAAGGAGGAGCAGGAGGAGAGAGAAGGAGAAGGAGGAGGAGAAGGAGGAGGGAGAAGGAGAAGGAGGAGAGAGAAGAAGAAGGAGGAGAAGGAGGAGAGAGGAGGAGGAGGAGGAGAGAGAAGGAGGAGCAGGAGGAGGGGAAGGAGGAGAGAATGAGAAGGAGGAGGAGAAGGAGGACAGGAGGAGCAGGAGGAGGGGAATGGAGAGTGGAGGAGGAGGAGGAGGTGAAGGAGGAGGTGAAGGAGGAGGGGAATGGGAAGGGGAAACAGAAAGGAGAAGGAGAAGGAGAAAAAGGAGGAGAGAAGGAGAAGGGGGAGAGAAGGAGAGGGGCATGCTGCATGTGAATGGAAACGTGAATGACCAGACTAACTAAGCCATCCAGATCAAGTTCACTGGCCATATTTCGAGGGGAGGGTTCTCTTTCTTCCTATTTCTGGCTCTTTATCACTTTCTTCTATCTTACTTTTCTCGACGAACCAAGGCCAAGGTAGAATCCTCACCTGTTTCAGGATAGCTATCCTTGGCAGATGGCAGAGCTATCTCTCCAGGTAATGTCTGATAAGTACCATTAAAAGGTTTGAAGGACTCTAACACTTATTTCTCGCACTTTGCACTAGAACGTCAATAACCCTCTCTTTGTCATGTAGTAACTGACAGGTGGTCTGTCAGTCAAAACCTTCAAACAAGCCTAACACCACCTGGCTAAAACACCTGGGAATGAGAGGGGTGCACTTGTCTACTTGGTCATAGTTTACATCTACTGTAGGTATAAAAATACTTTCCTACCTCAGCCTAGCTGTTGGAAAAATGACTAAGAGTTTGTTGACACATAGAACTATCAATTCCATAGAAGAAAACTAAAATGACTGCTAGATATCCCTAATGTCACTCCCTAACAGCCATCAATAAATAACCATTATAGGCCTACAGATGTTGGATCTTAATTTGACCTATAATGTTACAGCAACATAATCCTGCAGCAACAGGATTTTAACAGATTTTAACATTTAGTCCATAATGTTGCTTGATCGGTGGTTAAGCTTTTAGCTGGCCAAAGGTAGGCTACATGAAAAGTGCAATACTGTTAATATAACTGTGTGTTAATGTCGGTTTTCAGTGAATGTATGTGAATCACGAAGCTCATCTGCATTTCCTGCGGTGCAGGAAAATTCTCAGCCACAAAAGAGTGATCAAATTAAGCTCCTACATCTGTATACATGTAATTATTTTCTCTTTGAACTTTTAACATAGTTGCTGCCTTGGTAAATCTAAAAGAGCTGAGGCTTACAATGGTGAAACCATGCTCCTTTCATATTCCTATGAGGCCTATGTCATTACCCTAAAGACAGCATTTCTATGGCCCAGAGGAACTCTTGTTAGGGAACTGGTTGAATCAAAGCTGCCAGGGGAGAGTGGGTGGGAATGGGGGAGGAGTAGTGAGGACTAGGCTGAGAGGACATTTCTGAGGGGGACATTACAATAAAATGAGAGGGTGTCGGGCAATTCAACCAGATACCCAACTAGTGCCCAGGCAACAAAGCTGTTAAGTCAAAATAATTCAAAGTACCACCATTGAAACACAAAAAACGACAGGGTCAACAAATCACAAAGGCTTATACCGGTCAGGGGACCAGTACATAAAGGATTAGGCTCTATTTTGTTTCATTTGTTTCAGGTCTTCAGTGACTAGACATATTTCTGTGAATACAGCTGTGTGGTAACATTCCAGTAATGACATCTAGGGATGGGTAATATTGCTCAGACTAACTGCTTTTGAAAGGCTTAGCCAGGTTGATACAAGCATGCCTGTCTGTTGTTATGGGAACAGCAAAACACAATGTAGACTTCCTCTCTCTTTTGCAAACTGCTGCTCTCCCATAGCCCTTCTAATAGTTAGGAAATCATACAGGAAGTAGGACCACAACTGACTCTGAGTAAGTTGTTTACTCTGTTTGGGGTTGTGCTGTGCATCTCCTGGAAATATTAGTCTGTAAATGTGGATGTAATTTGGATTTTTCAAGTCCAAGTGTCCTATAGGCCTATATAGTCTAGCCACAACATTGGTTACTGTCATGGGCCTCTCACTCCACCGGGTTACCACCTTAGTTTTCTTCCACTCTGCTCACCACTCTCTCTACTCAGCCTAACTAGCTCCACCTGTCCCTGCTCTGCTCTGCTCTAATTACTCTGCCAGCTGCGCTGCATTACCCACTACCTCTCCCAGTATTTAAGGCCCTGTCTTTCAGCTCTCCGGTGTCAGATCGTCTGCAAAGCTCACACCCGGAACCTGTTTGCTCGCGCTTCTGGCTCACCCTGGTTTTGTGACCCCGGACCTGCCTGTTTTTTGGATACTCTTCTGCCTCAGGAGATCCAGACCTGCTTCTGCCATTACGACTCCTGACTACTCTTCAATCCCGGTAACTCTGACCAGCCTTCTGCCTTGCTACTACGTATTTTGGATTTCCCTTGAACTGTACTGCTGCCTGGTTTCATTCCGCCCTGTTGTGTCTGTGTCTCCCCCCCCCCAGGACTTCTGGACCACCCACCACCGGCTTCATAGGACGCATCGCTGCCACTGGGGGGGGCACAGACCCAGCGCATTGGACGGGATCCCTGTTACCCCTGGAGCCTTCATTCACTCCCTACTTCCCTTTTCCCTTAAGTTTAATAAACTTTCTGGTGTGACGCAATTGTGGTCCTCTGGTCGTCTGTCTGAATCGTGACAGTACGATCTGACCATTATGGACTCAGCGCACACTTTCCCCGACATGGAAACCGATGAGCATGAGCAGCAGTTCCAGCAGCAGCAACAACAACTCGCCATGATCATTCAACTCCTCACCAACCTTACCCCAGCCAGTCTGCCCACCAGCCCAGCCCCCGAGTTACCTGCCCCGGTCATTGCAGCCGCTGCTCCGGAACCCAAGATTGGAAACCCCGAGCGGTTCAACGGCGATTCAACCCAGGTCCGGCCATTCCTGACTAGCTGCCGACTTCAGTTCTCCTTGCAGCCAAGGACCTTCGCCACGGAGGGGGCTAAAGTTGGGTATGCCATCACTCACCTGACGGGCCGAGCTCGACTCTGGGGAACAGCAGAGTTCGAACGTCAAACCCCCGCATGTGCAACCTTCGACCTGTTTGCTGAGGAGATGCTGAAGGTGTTTGACCTGGATTCACCCACCGCAGAGGCGTCTCGTGAACTGTTCAGTATTCGACAAGGCAGACGTACAGTCGCAGACCATTCCATCGACTTCCGAACCCTGGCTAGACGAAGTTCTTGGAACACACCATCGTTGGTGGACGCGTTCTTCCATAGTTTGGCTGACTATATCAAGGACGAGTTGGTCTCCCATGAACTGCCTTCCACTCTTGATGAAGCCATCGCACTGACTGTCAGGATCGACAGAAGGATACAGACCCGTCGTCGTGAGAGGGGGCGCCAAGGTCCACCTACTACCGGCATTCGGAGAGATCCGACTGGGCTCCTGTCATCTACTGCCACTCACCCAGGTCAGCTTGATCAGTCTGAGCCTATGGAGATTGGGCGAGCCTCCCTCACTCCTGCAGAGCGCCAGCGCCGCTTCACCTCAAACCTCTGCCT
Organism: Coregonus lavaretus; assembly: GCF_964263955.1. Classification (NCBI taxonomy): domain Eukaryota; kingdom Metazoa; phylum Chordata; class Actinopteri; order Salmoniformes; family Salmonidae; genus Coregonus; species Coregonus lavaretus. Next base: position 29,283 of record NW_028164678.1, read on the forward strand.
CTATTGTGGAGGTGATGGACATCGTGTGGTAACCTGCCCTTTAAAGGGCCGAAGCTCACCGGGCATAGGGGGAGTCCGGTTGAGTTCAATGACCATCCAGTCCTCCGACCGCAAACCCCTGCTGCAAGTTCACCTCCGCCTCTCTGACTCAACTCACACCCTGGCTGCTCTGGTGGATTCTGGCGCCGAAGCCAACATAATGGACATCAAGCTGGCACGCCAACTGGGACTGGAGAACCTCCGTTTGACACCTCCTATTCCTGCCCGGGCACTGGACGGACACTTACTCGGATCGGTCACTCATGTCACGGCCCCGGTCTCGATGGGTCTGTCCGGAAACCATCAAGAAACTATCCAGTTTCACCTGCTCCCCTCTCCAGGCCAACCCCTCATCCTGGGTTACCCATGGCTCCGCCGGCACAACCCTCAGCTCGACTGGGTGACCGGGGTGATCAGGGAGTGGGGAGAGGACTGCCACCGAACCTGCCTGCTTGCTGCCGCACTACCCCCTCGGCCAGTACCTACTAACTCCGCTCCTGACCTCTCCAATGTCCCAGAATGCTACCATGGTCTCAGAGAGGTGTTTAACAAAGCAAGAGCCACATCTCTGCCCCCTCACCGACCGTACGACTGTGCCATCGACCTCCTCCCTGGAACAGCTCCTCCAAAGGGTCGTCTTTATTCGTTGTCTGCTCCTGAAAGAAAGTCCATGGAGGACTACATCAATGGCTCTCTGTCCGCAGGATTAATCCGTTCATCTTCATCTCCTGCTGGTGCTGGCTTCTTCTTTGTGGGGAAGAAGGACGGATCTCTTCGCCCCTGCATCGACTACAGGGGACTCAACGACATCACAGTGAAGAACCGTTACCCTCTGCCTCTGCTCACCTCTGCTTTTGAGTTGCTCCAGGGAGCCACTATTTTTACCAAGTTGGATCTCAGAAACGCTTACCACCTAGTGCGGATCCGGGAGGGAGATGAATGGAAAACCGCATTCAATACACCAACAGGCCACTACGAGTATCTGGTTATGCCTTTTGGCCTCACCAATGCTCCTGCTGTGTTCCAGGCTCTAGTGAATGATGTACTGCGGGACATGTTAAACAAGTTTGTCTTCGTTTACCTGGATGACATCTTAATCTACTCCAGAAACCTGTCTGAACACACCCGCCATGTCCAGCAAGTCCTTCATCGTCTTCTGGAGAATTCCCTCTACGCCAAGGCAGAGAAATGTGAGTTTCACGTCAAGACAGTGGCCTTCCTGGGGTACATAGTGGCAGAGGGAAGTATCCAAATGGATCCTGCCAAAGTATCAGCAGTCACTTCATGGCCAGTTCCGGAGAACAGAAAGAAGCTGCAACAGTTTCTGGGGTTTGCTAACTTCTATAGGAAGTTTATCCGGAACTACAGTACCGTTGCTGCCCCTCTCACTGCTCTAACCAGCACCAAGCAACCCTTCACCTGGACCCCAGCAGCCGACAAGGCCTTCAGTACCCTCAAGGTGAGGTTCACCTCCGCTCCCATCCTCCAGATGCCTGATGTGGACCGGCAATTCATTGTGGAGGTGGACGCCTCGGATGTGGGAGTTGGTGCTGTGATTTCTCAGTGGGCTGCGGAGGATAGGAAGCTCCATCCCTGTGCCTTTTTCTCACGTCGGTTGTCCCCCTCTGAGTGCAATTACGACATAGGGAACCGTGAGCTGCTGGCTGTGAAGCTTGCCTTGGAGGAGTGGCGTCACTGGCTGGAGGGGTCCACCATTCCATTTCTCGTTTGGACCGATCATAAGAACTTGGAGTACATCCGCACGGCCAAACGGTTGAACTCCAGGCAGTCCCGCTGGGCCCTGTTCTTCACCAGGTTTAATTTCACTCTGTCATACCGGCCTGGATCACGCAACACCAAGCCAGACGCCCTCTCCCGTCAATTCCAGAAGGATGACACCCCCTCCAAGGACCCTGTGTCGATTCTGCCAAGTCCCTGCATCGTTGCAGCTCTGACCTGGGCTGTTGAGGAACAGGTGCTGGAGGCTCTCCGTAACCAGCCAGGTCCCAGCACTTGCCCAGCTGACCGCCTTTTTGTCCCCGAAGACCTGAGGTCCCAGGTCGTTCAGTGGGGACATGACTCCCGCCTAGCTTGTCACCCTGGCTCCACCCGCACTTACAACCTGCTCGCCCAGAGGTTCTGGTGGCCCTCTCTGAGGAAGGATGTACGGGAATTCGTCCAAGCCTGCCCCATCTGCAACCAACACAAGTCGTCCTGCCAGCCCCCAGCCGGATTGCTGCAGCCCCTGCCTGTGCCCAGACGTCCCTGGTCTCACATCGCCCTTGACTTTGTCACGGGGCTGCCCCCTTCAAGTGGCATGACCGTCATTCTCACCATCGTTGACCGTTTCAGCAAGATGGCACACTTCATTCCCCTCCCCAAGCTCCCAACCGCCAAGGAGACCGCCCAGGTGGTCCTGGAACACGTCTTCCGGATCCACGGACTGCCAAAGGATGTAGTTTCTGACCGTGGTCCACAATTCTCCTCCGCTTTTTGGAAGGAGTTCTGTCACCTGCTGGGAGCCACAGTCAGTCTGACTTCCGGATTCCATCCCCAATCCAATGGGCAGTCAGAGCGGGCTAATCAGGAGCTCGAGAAGGCACTGCGATGCATGACTTCACGCAACCCCCACTCCTGGTCGCAGCAATTGACATGGGTGGAGTACGCACACAATTCTCTGACCTGCTCTGCCATCGGTATGTCCCCTTTCCAATGTGTTTATGGATACCAGCCTCCTCTATTTGCCAGCCAGGAAGAGGAGGTTACTTGCCCATCTGCACTTGCTTTTGCCCGTCGATGTCGCCGCACCTGGTCACAAGCCCGAGCCACACTCCTCAGATCCGTTGCCAGCTACACTACCGGGGCCAACCGTCGGAGAATTCCTGCTCCCACCTACCATGTTGGTCAGAGGGTGTGGTTGTCATCGAAGAACCTGCCACTCAGGGTGGAGTCGCAGAAGCTGGCACCTCGGTTCATTGGCCCATTCCCTATCATAAGAGTGATTAGCCCAACTGCTGTCCGGCTCCAACTGCCTAATTCCCTGAGGGTGCACCCCACTTTCCATGTGTCTAAGATTAAGCCCATCCATGAGAGTCCGCTGGTCCCTGCTGCGCCTGGTCCTCCTCCTCCACGGCTCGTCGATGGTGGTCTGGTTTACACCGTCCGCCGCCTGCTTCGGTCCAGACGGAGGGGTAGGGGTCTCCAGTACCTCATTGACTGGGAGGGCTATGGACCTGAGGAAAGGACCTGGGTGCCAGCTAGTCGGATTGTGGATAGGACTCTCATCACCGCTTTCCACCAACGGCATCCTGATCAACCTGCAATCCGTAGGGGCCGCCCCAGAGGGGTCCCTAACCGTCCGGCCCGCTCGGCTTCCTGTCCTGTGCCTGATCCTGTCTCGGGACCTGTCCCATCTCCCGACCACGGCCCTCCGGCTTCCTCCGAGGATGAGGACGTTCACTCGGACCGTTCGGAGGAGTTCTAGCCCTCCTCCGGCTCCCCTCCTCCCGCCCGGCGTGGTGTTGCTCTTGGGACTTCTGGGGCCGTCCCTTGGGGGGGGGGTTCTGTCATGGGCCTCTCACTCCACCGGGTTACCACCTTAGTTTTCTTCCACTCTGCTCACCACTCTCTCTACTCAGCCTAACTAGCTCCACCTGTCCCTGCTCTGCTCTGCTCTAATTACTCTGCCAGCTGCGCTGCATTACCCACTACCTCTCCCAGTATTTAAGGCCCTGTCTTTCAGCTCTCCGGTGTCAGATCGTCTGCAAAGCTCACACCCGGAACCTGTTTGCTCGCGCTTCTGGCTCACCCTGGTTTTGTGACCCCGGACCTGCCTGTTTTTTGGATACTCTTCTGCCTCAGGAGATCCAGACCTGCTTCTGCCATTACGACTCCTGACTACTCTTCAATCCCGGTAACTCTGACCAGCCTTCTGCCTTGCTACTACGTATTTTGGATTTCCCTTGAACTGTACTGCTGCCTGGTTTCATTCCGCCCTGTTGTGTCTGTGTCTCCCCCCCCCCAGGACTTCTGGACCACCCACCACCGGCTTCATAGGACGCATCGCTGCCACTGGGGGGGGCACAGACCCAGCGCATTGGACGGGATCCCTGTTACCCCTGGAGCCTTCATTCACTCCCTACTTCCCTTTTCCCTTAAGTTTAATAAACTTTCTGGTGTGACGCAATTGTGGTCCTCTGGTCGTCTGTCTGAATCGTGACAGTTACAGAATTTGCACAATATGATATACATCATGTAGATAAAACAAAATAGAATACCTGTGTGACATTCTTGCGTGTAATTCCACGAGCTATGGTTCCAATAGAATTGTGAGTTCGGTTTTTCTTGATGATCTGATCAAATTGAAAACATCTCACTTTAATTTCCTAATTTAAAAATAGGGTATTTAATGATAATAGCTATATTTAGGTTATTATAGTGGAAACACAGCTGTTCTGGATCGGTTCCATCCTTGGGATCTCCAGACTCTCAGAAACCGTTCAGCAGGCAAAACATGGGTCAGACAGGTAGGTGCTGGGGAGACCAGATTAAAATCTCTATCACACAAAACAGTAGCCAATAACATCGCATTTGATGTGGGAAAATATCGTCATACTCGCAAATAACACAGACTAAGATTATAATTTTAAACATTAATAATTTGGGAATATTTTATCAATACAATCACACTGAAGATGTCATACTGTACCTAAAAGAGTTGGCCAAAAAAGTGATGCGCTTCCCATCGACTGAAGCGTGTTTGCTTTCTTGCTGTGTGTGCGCCAGAGTGTCTAGCAACGAAACGCCACGCCTGCGCAATGAGACTTGCCACTGGATTTGACCAAACGACCGCTCCTGTCGATTAGAACTACTGCAGAAGAGATGTTGCACTCACTTTACGGGCAGCAAGCGAATTTATACAGAGCATTCCTTTCTCTTTTTTCAGTCTACATTTTCACAAGTTGTTTTTCTAAAGTTGTTGACAATATTTAGTCAACAGTACCAGCACATGTAAAGACAGACACACATCACTCTATGCACACTTAGGCAAATGAGCTGGCTGAATATAGATTAATGGCTTTCTAATGTGCAAAATCAGCATACTGTAAAATTCAATTTGCAGTGAATGCATCAATAGATCCAAAGGACTTCCTTTATCCTGGTGGTCCCCCAACACAAAGGCATATTATGAGTGCTATATGATCCGTCATGCTTGCCTGGTATATTGAATAACTGAATGGTGAGAGTGACAGTGACACACAGGTGCTACAGCCTGTTGAAATGAACTTTCCACGGGTTCACTAATGGATACATAAAAACTGGCAGTTAGGCCTATAATGTTTGAAGTGGAACAGTATTTCAGATAACTTGTATATATATATATATATTTATATACTACCAGTCAAAAGTTTTAGAACATTTTGCCTTGATGACAGCTTTGCACACTCTTGGCATTCTCTAAACCAGCTTCACCTGGAATGCTTTTCCAACTGTATTGAAGGTGTTCCCACATATGCTGAGCACTTGTTGGCTGCTTTTCCTTCACTCTGTGGTCCGACTCATCCTAAACCATCTCAATTTGGTTGAGGTCGGGGGATTGTGGAGGCCAGGTCATCTGATGCAGCACTCCATCACTCTGCCTAGGTCAGCATCCCGGAGTCGCCTCTTCACTGTTGACGTTGAGACTGATGTTTTGCGGGTACAATTTAATGAAGCTGCCAGTTGAGGACCTGTGAGGCGCCTGTTTCTCAAACTAGACACTCTAATGTATTTTTCCTCTTGCTCAGTTGTGCACCTGGGCCTCCCACTCCTCTTTCTATTCTGGTTAGAGCCAGTTTGCGCAGTTCTGTGAAGGGAGTAGTACACAGCGTTGTACGAGATCTTCAGTTTCTTGGCAATTTCTCGCATGGAATAGCCTTAATTTCTCCGAACAAGAATAGACTGACGAGTTTCAGAAGAAAGTTATTTGTTTCTGACCATTTTGAGCCTTTAATCGAACCCACAATTGCTGATGCTCTAGATACTCAACTGGTCTCAAGAAGGCCAGTTTTATTGCTTCTTTAATCAGCACAACAGTTTTCAGCTGTAATAACATAATTGCAAAAGGGTTTTCTAATGATCAATTTGCCTTTTAAAATGATAAACATGGATTAGCAAACACAACATGCCATTGGAACACAGGACTGATGGTTGCTGATAATGGGCCTCTATATGCCTATGTAGATATTTCATTTAAAATCTGCCGTTTCCAGCTACAATAGCCATTTACAACATTAACAATGTCTACACTGTATTTCGGATTAATTTGAGGTTGTTTTAATGGACAAAAAAATTGCTTTTCTTTCGAAAAGAAGGACATTTCTAAGTGACCACAAACTTTTGAACGGTACTTATCAATGATCCACAGTGCACTTTCATATTCCAATGACATGTTTTATATCATTAAAAGAGAGGTTTAAGGACACAACATGGGCAGTTATGTAGCCAACTGTAAGCTCATAAGGTGGAGGGGAGAGGAGTGTTTTATACCAAATCTCACTGGATTTGCCTCTGATGGGCACAGGCTCGGTGGGAACAACCTCAGAAAGTACCCGAATCTGGTGTTGGCTTGCAGGACATCAGAGACTGGCCCCGATGGTTCTGTCAGATGCAGTGAGGATGGACATGCATTGTTCAACCAGGTGCAGCACCCTGGCTTTGTCAGTCAGACACAATCTATCTACTGTATCAAATTCCCTGGCAAACAAACGTCCATCCTTCCCTCCTAAAATTAGACAATACATTGGCAAATATTTCAATGAATGAGATTTCACATTGTGCTGTTTTTATATGGCATGGCATATGGTAAGATGTCTTAGCAAAATCAAGATAACAAGTGCCAAGCGTGGCATAGGGCCTATATGTTTGGGTATAAACTCATCCCAGTAAGGCATGCAGGTGAACAGGTGAGCTCCTAAAGAACGCCAAACCTTTTAGTTTGTTCCAAGAGAGATTAAACACAGTTCAACACTAAATACATTCATCTACGAAGTGTTCAACTTTAACCACTTGCAGGTCAAATAAAGGAATGTGTCTCTTCTGGTCTGTTTTCATGCCTTCCATCATCCACATCTTGCCTAGAAGCGCAAACTAATCTTATTTTCACACCAATCTTTCTTTTATGCGCGCACTCAGGTCACTCCAAATGGGATTTGGTTTGATAGACAGCCTTATTAGGGAATTTGGTTAAGAAGCCCTTTATCTACATCAGATGAATTTGTGGATTGCATTTAAGTTCCTACATTTCAGTCATTTAGCAGACGCTCTTATCCAGAGCAATTAGGGTTAAGTTTCTCCTAATCGGCTCGGGGATTCGAACCACCGACCTTTCGGTTAGTGGCCCAACGCTCTTAACCGCTAGGCTACCTGCCGCCCTGGATACCAGTTTTATGGCTCTGCATCCAGAATGAAGGTAGTTAGAGGTAGTTTAGTGACCCGATGCTAACTAGCGCTAGCGCAATGACTGCTAGCATGTGACTGGATGGTTGGCTGCAACCGTCTACAGGTAAAACATAGCCTACTGGCTAACAGTTTCTTGCAGCTATTTTACATTAAATTTGGGCAAGTATCTACCAATATTTTAATGAATTTAGCATAGGCTACTAAATTACACCGTAATGACATCCTGATAATATGGTCCTACAGAAAATCTCGTAAATCTATTATCAGAAATTTCCCCTAAAGAATTCAGCACCAATGCACCATCAGTATAGTATCCGGAAGGTGATGGAATGCATAGCAGCAACGCGCTCCGTTGTCGACTGACTTTCTAATTGGACGTCAGACTTTTCAGTACTCGGACACAAATAACTGTAACTACTGTTTATATTTCTATTATGTTGTTGGGAGTGGAAATCCGATGTTTCGCACGTCCGTTGATTCCATTGTTGTTTTATTGAAACCTCAATGAATCAGTTTACCAAGTTGCCTAGTTACCCTAGTAGGCGTTGCTCTTTGCAGTATTTAACAAGTGCACCCTGACCAAGCGAGGTAGTCTCGACAGAGCAGGAACGGGAGAGTTCCTCAGTCAATTTGCGTATTACCTACAGACTTCATTAGGCCTACTATAACCTCAATATTGAGTCTAGGGACTCTCAAAAGCATTCACGGAGACATTTTGTGCAAGTTCTGGATTGAAGGAGTTACGAAGGACACATAAAGGCATTTTGTAAGTAACTTCTAAATAACACTTTGAATACCCATAGCGCATTTTATCCTACTTTTTCACTGACAGAAAATAAAATACATTTCGTTTTCATAGGCAGTTATAGTTTTCCTAACTTGTATGTTGTTATATGTTTGTTATTTGTTAGTTTTTCTTGAGTTTAGAAAACGAATGCTTTGACATTACTCAACCATACCATGGCACTGAGATTTGTTGTGCCCTGAAGTTGTCATACATTTGTAAAAGCGCCCCCGGGACTCACAGTTGGGGGTGTGGATTAACAGTAGGTTCTATCGGATTAACAGTGGGTTATATCCCCGCAGACTGGTCTACATCCAATCAGCTCTAGATTGCCCTGTATGTAAGCAATTGATACAGCAATGGATGGACGCACCTAAATTGCACACAATAACGTTATTTTTTAAAATCTTAACATAATACATTATAGCTGACAGGTAGAGGTGGAGCGTGTTTAGGAACTGTGGGTCTGTTTATGTGAATAAATCACACATCAAATAATTCATGGAAAAGTCCTGTAGTTTTAGTGTGTATTTCCGTTAACAAAAGTAGTTTATAGTAGTACAACATTCATCTACTGTATCTTCAGAAGACTTATGCACTATCACTAAAATTCCACTAAAGACTGACCCATTTTGGTCGTTCACATATTCAGCAGGCTATATGCTGGATGTATACCATCTATAGGCTACCTTTCAATGCATTTATTTACTACAGATGGTTGTAGAATTTTCACTGTGAAAAAGAGTGAGGGGGAGAGAGCGAGATAAAGCCCTTAAATTGAATTGAATTGAAATTGAGAGGGAGAGAGAGAGAGAGAGAGAGAGAGGAGAGAGAGAGAGAGAGAGAGAGAGAGAGAGAGAGAGAGAGAGAGAGAGAGAGGAGAGAGAGAGAGAGAGAAAGAGAGAGAGAGAGAGAGAGAGTGAGAGAGAGAGAGTGAGAGAGAGAGAGAGAGAGAAAGGGAGGTAGTTCCTTGGAGGAGGAGGGAAACAATATAAAGTTGCAGGGTTTCTGCTGAGACCAGAGATAAAAGGAAGATGGAGAGGGAGAGGGGTGGGAGAGGGGGAGGGGAAGGGAGAGGGAGAGGGAGAGGGAGAGTGGAAGGGAGAGGGGAAGGGAGAGGTGAAGGGAGAGGGAGGCTGGAGAGGGGAAGGGGGATGGAGTCTGGAGAGGGGGAGGGGGATGGAGAGAGAGAGAAGGGGTGTAGTATGTTGAGAGGAAAAAGCAGAAAAGACAGAAAGACAGTGAGAAAGACAGAAAGACACAGCGAGAGAATGAGTGAGAGACCAGGAGCGAGAAAGAGAGGAGGTGTGTATGTGTGTGTGTCTGTGGTAGGATGTAGGATTGAGGTGTGGTGGTGACAGCCGCTGTGTCCACACGGGCAGCTCTTTGTGCCCCAGACGGTGCTAGCTGCCCTGGGGTCGGGGGGGGGGCTAGAGGGAGGACCAGGGAACCAGGTGAAGCGCCACTCTGTTTGACCAGTGAAAACAAAACAGATTTACAAGGACTGGCACAGCATTTAATGTTATCCATTCCCAAATGGTGGGATTGATAGCAGTAAAAACATCCAGCTCTCTGCAGCTTTTGTTTTGATGTACCCTCCCTCTCCCAAATGGGGCAGGCTGTCAGTTTTCATCTGTCAGTGATTTAAGGTCATCTTAAAGACAGCTGTCTGTCTACTCATGTTACCCACAAAGCTTTTAAGGCTATATAGTAATTTTGTTAGGTGAACAAACATCTGGCTAATGTTATAAGCAAATAAACAAACAATTAAGTTGTTTGATGGCTAAGTCCAGTTAATCCGTTTCAATTGCATTTATATTAGTGCTATTTGTTTTACAGACATAAAGTATAAACTCTGAACATGTCTTATAAAGTGCTCTATTCCATGAAGACCTGCAGTAAAAGCCAAGTAGTGAGAGGTTTTATCAGTGTGTGATGGACCGTTCACCTTCCATAACACACACACACACACACACACACACACACACACACACACACACACACACACACACACACACACACACACACACACACACACACACACACACACACACACACACACACACACACACACACACACACACACACACACACACACACACACACACACACACATTCCGTCCTGTCCATATCTCAATCGCAGGCTGTGTTCTAGTGTCCGTGACGCTATCACCTTGAGGTATTCCTGGTTCACATTGAAAGCATCAGTACTCTCTTCACTCTCTTCGTGCTCAAGGCTAAGTGAATGTCGTTGAGAGGTCCTTGTGAGGTTGGGAGGTCCATATTTCAGGGTCATAAAAATGGATGTACACAAATACAATGGAATCATAAATGGCCATGCTCCACATTTACCTACAGTATTTAGTGACATTTATTTGATTTAGCTTAAAATGGACCATGCTAAATTTTGAGTGAATTTTAAAATCTCCACATTTACATTTGAAAACTGTATAATCTGAAAAACCCTTTATTTTGATTTAGTAATATGCCATTTACTGGCTTACTTCAGTTCATAATTCAGTGGTAATACAGGCATAGTTGAAATAGTGGCTCAGCTCCCAGCTTGCAGTAGTCAGATGAGTCTAGGAGGAACTCTGCTTGTTATTGATGGACTAGGAGGAACCCGGGAGTCCTGAGGAATGTCTCTGTCTAATGAACTAGACGGAAAACATTGAGAACATTCCTGGACACAGCATGCGGTCGATCTAACCCCCTGGCATCCCACCATGCCGCCTCTGGGCATGCCCATAGGGGGCACAGGGGACATGACCCTCAGATTTGTCCTGTAATAAAAAATACAAAAAAGAATCTGTAATACTGTTAGCCACCTTGCAATTTTATGAAGTTGGCTTTAGCTAGTCCAGATAGGTTCCCAATCTCCCAACCTGATAACCAGCTACCAAGAAGCCATTTCAGGCTATCAATCAAGTTAGAGTAGCTAGCTTGTCTAACTATCTTAGCTGGAATGCCTGTAAGGTTGGTAGACTTTAGAAAAGCAAGCAATAACTAAATGTACTGAATAAGACACATTCCTTTCAATCTTTTACCCAGATTTTAGCAGAAATGCTGAGAAGCATATTTTGTTTCTTTAAAAAAAGAACCACCATTCAGGAGGATACAGACAGATCAAGAGGTATGATTAGATATGCAGAAAAATAAACATATTTATTTTTACATAGAATGAAGCATAATGATTATGGCTGTAGATTGCAGGCAAAAGCTGTTTCAGGTGTTTGAAAAATGCAAAATTCTCCAACTTCAGGACCACCTAGCCGCCCTCCGGACCACCCCCCAGCCGTCCTCACATACTTTGTACCCCCTCAGATTTTTGGGGTCATTGACGCCTCTTGAGATGTTTTAGATAACGCCTGTTGTCCCTCTAAACAAATGATTGTTTGACATATTTGGTCCATATGTTTGTGTGATCACCCAGCAAATTTCTTGTTTGGCAAATTGACATATTTCAGCTCATACAACCCCTCAATTGATCCATTTGTTTTGTGCGAACTCTAACCAGCGAACTTCTTGTTTTACAGATTGCGGATTCCAGCTTTTTCACAACACGGCCTTCCTCCTACTGCGGCGAGCGCCACCATGAGTCTGAGCGTGAACGAGCTGACGGAGCTGATGGAGATGTGGGAGGAGCTTAACTTCACGGGGGAACAATATGGAGACAACATGTCATCCCACCACGTGGAGGCTCTGCTGTGCCCGGCCGGGTTCAGCCATGGGGCGGTGCTCTACACCCTCTCTGTCCTCTACATCTTCATCTTCCTGGTGGGCCTGGCCGCCAACTCCCTGGTGGTGTGGGTCAACCTCCGCTCAGAGAGAGACCGCTATGAGACCCACCTGTACATCCTCAACCTGGCTGTGGCTGACCTCTGTGTGGTGGCTACCCTCCCTGTCTGGGTCAGCTCGCTGCTACAGCGCGGCCACTGGCCCTTCGGCGAGGCCGTCTGTAAGGTCACCCACCTGGTGTTCAGCGTCAACCTCTTCGGGAGTATCTTCTTCCTCACCTGTATGAGCGTGGACCGCTACCTGTCCGTGGTGCTGTTCGGAGACGGAGGGAACAGCCGTAGGAAGAAGGTGGTGCGGAGGGTGATCTGTATCCTGGTGTGGCTGCTGGCGCTGGCCGCCTCTGTCCCAGACACTTACTTTCTCCAGGCGGTCAAGTCCACACACTCTGACGCCACCCTGTGCCGGCCCGTCTACCCCACCGACAACCCCCGGGAGTGGATGGTGGGCATCCAGCTTAGCTTCATCATCCTGGGCTTCGCCATCCCGTTCCCGATCATCGCCGTCTTCTACCTGTTATTAGCAGGCGCCATCACCAACGCCAACCCGCCCGGCTCCAGCGCCAACTCAAATCAGGAGCGCTGCATCAGGTGAGTGTCTCCCTTACACACACGCACCCTGTGCACACACACACACACGCACACACACACTTACGCTTTATAAATCCAATCAATGATCAATGATTAATCAATGATTATTTTTATTATCAGCCGGAAGATCATCCTAACCTACATTGTGGTGTTCCTGGTCTGCTGGCTGCCCTACCACGGAGTCCTATTGGTCGACACTCTATCTCTCCTCAACGTCCTGCCCTTCAGCTGCAGGCTGGAGAACTTCCTGTATGTGTCCCTCCACCTGACCCAGTGCTTCAGCCTCATCCACTGCTGCATCAACCCCATCATCTATAACTTCATCAACAGGAACTACCGTTACGACCTCATGAAGGCCTTCATCTTCAAGTATTCCACCAAGACGGGCCTGGCCAAGCTCATTGACGCATCACATGTGTCCGAGACGGAGTACTCGGCCGTGGCGGCGGTGGAGAATAATGTGTGATTGGCCGCTGTGACAAGATCAGATAGGATACACTTTATTGTCCCTGAGGGGAAAATGTTCTTGGACACACAGAGGTGATGTCACACAACCCACAGAGAACTGACTCTCTACCAAACGGACTCTATTAAAGGCGTGCTGAACAGGCTGAACAGTTAACTGACTGCATGCAGTCCCTGGGAAGGACATCTCAAGCACATCAGACGCACTGTTAAAAACCAAGACCAAATACACAAGTTCTGTTTCATTTACACATTTCGTTTTGTAGTATTTCCCCCTTTTTGAGTGAGTTTGGTTAACTTCCCCCTTGCTTAGTAACAGGGGTGGGGGGTCTTCTTGAGAAAGCACTTCTTCTGAACTGGAGACTTGCTGTCACCCAAACAGATGGGTCAATGACACCGTAAACGCACGCACGCACGCACGGACGCACACACACACACACACACACACACACACACACACACACACACACACACACACACACACACACACACACAAACAAACAAACAAACAAACAAACAAACAAACAAACACAGACACACCCACCCACCCTTCCCCCTGCCCTGGTCGGAGCCACAGCAGAGGGAGACGAGGTGCTCTCCCTGTCAGTGTTTATGTGGAGCAGGCAGTCAGTCAACCAGACTCCATTACCCTGAGAGCTGAAGGGACAGGCAGAAGGACCTGCCACTGTGTTTACAGGGAAATCAGGAATGTCAAATGGACTGACAGCCGAGACCAGAGTGAAAACACTATAGCTATATTTTATAGCCTTTATTTCAATCCTTATTACTTTAAGCAACTTCTAGTCTTCACTGGGGCCATAAAAAAGACATTACGAACACGAAAGCCAATCTGTAGAATTTGAGAAGTAGATGTATCTATGTTGATGTATGTATGTTGGTTATTGAGGTATGTTTCAATATAAAGCCAGGAGGATCCAGCGAGCCCCAAACACTCATCTAGATGACGCATTTAGAAAGTGTTGGTGCTTTTTATGTAGAATGCAGGAGTATACTTTCAAATCCACAATATTAGATAATTGTTTATTCTGTAAATATCATATTTATATATTCGTTGATCTGTAGGTGAAGTGATTTTGTGAAGTTTTGTACAGTACAGGTGTGAAATGGAATCAATGAAGGTGTGCTTTCTGTGTAATGTAAAAAATAAATGGCAGTTATGCTAATGTTAAAAATAATATACAATTTGTTATATTTTAGTTACATTATTCTTTTTATTCAACTTGTTTGCATTTATTTCACTAAACTAAATAAATACAAAAGAGCCATTGTGTGTACATTTCAGTCACAACCTGCAAATAATTTGCAACTTTTTTTGAATATGCAAACGCATATTTCTTGCCAGTCAGTTGATGTTTTTACGCTCTTGTGTAAAATAACAAATAAATGCACAAAACAGTTTATTATTGCCTCACACTTCTCTGTCTGAGAGGGGAATATTTGTGTTTTGGAATGTATGGAATGTTCTTCTAGAACTGTAAGTCGCTCTGGATTAGAGCGTCTGCTAAATGACCCCCCCCAAAAAAAAAAAATATATATATATATATATATATATACATGTGTCTGTGTGTTCTAGAATGAATGGGTTGTGTTCTCTTCTAGAACAACATGTGTCTGTGTGTGTTCTAGACTGTATGAGTTGTGTTCTCTTCTAGAACAACATGTCTGTGTGTGTTCTAGACTGTATGGGTTGTGTTCTCTTCTAGAACAACGTGTCTGTGTGTGTTCTAGACTGTATGGGTTGTGTTCTCTTCTAGAACAACATGTGTCTGTGTGTGTTCTAGACTGTATGGGTTGTGTTCTCTTCTAGAACAACATGTGTCTGTGTGTGTTCTAGACTGTATGGGTTGTGTTCTCTTCTAGAACAACGTGTCTGTGTGTGTTCTAGACTGTATGGGTTGTGTTCTCTTCTAGAACAACATGTGTCTGTGCGTGCGTGGCAGAACCTAATCAGTACCAACTGTGCTCCAGCCCAGTTATTCCCTGTAGTTTGTCTCTGGATGAAGAGAAACCCCAAGTGTTCACAGAGTCAGCTAACCGTGTCAATGAGAGACCGTTCTACCCACCATGGTCTGAAGCCGCACCAAATGTGTGTAAATGGCACTGTCCTGGTAGAACCCTGTTGTCCTGCTAGAACACTGTTGTCCTGCTAGAACCCTGCTGTCCTGGTAGAACCCTGTTGTCCTGGTAGAACACTGTTGTCCTGGTAGAACCCTGTTGTCCTGGTAGAACACTGTTGTCCTGGTAGAACACTATTGTCCTGGTAGAACCCTGTTGTCCTGGTAGAACCCTATTGTCCTGGTATAACCCTGATGTCCTGGTAGAACCCTGTTGTCCTGGTAGAACCTGTTTTACCAGCTGATGGGAAGAAAATAAAGAAACCTAATGGATATCACAGCATGGAAGTTATTGAACACATCCCTTCTTTTCCACAACAAACAGTAATCTTGTTCAAACCTTGTTTATCCCAAAGAACTCTGTATATATGGGGTAGTTTATATGTTTAGCTGCTGCAGATTCAGGACATGAAAGAATAAATATTGAAATCACAATAAATCATATTTCTCCAATAACCTCCATCTAACAACAACCAATACATTATATTTAATAAACACACAAACAAACCACCTCCCTGGTGGGAACAGTGCTCTTCCAGCAGGGTTGTCCCCTGTGTCAGGGGCAGTCCCATCCACATTAGCCCAGTGGAGTGTGATGATCCATGGGGCAACAGACAGACTGACAGTGGCTCCTGAATGGCTCCTGGAAGAATCCTCCAGCCCTGTCTAAACTTGTCCCCTGCCCCAGGGGCCTCAGGCTATGTTTGTTATGTGAAGTAGCAGGTAGGCAGAGAGGCCGTTCTGGGCCATCCCGCATAACAGGAGACAGCATGATGTTTGAAAGCTTACAGGTTAGCTGTTACATGGATTGTTATGAGTGTTGACTCAGAAGCTGGTTTAGGGATATTGGCTATCTGGGGAGTCCAGTCAATGAAATTCAAAGACATGAGTATCTGGTATCCAGCTGGTTTTCAGGGTTAACTAGTTTGGGCATCTACCCAGCCTGTCCCAATCAAGCACTCTCCACTGTGTATTGGATTCTATAGGAGAACGTATAGAAAGAGGCATGACGGTCAGGACAGTAAGACAAATCCAGTAAGACAACAGCTAAGACGAATCCCTGTGCTATTTCTCTGTTTCACTCTCCCGTCCAAACATCAATGGGGATTTCCAGAACAACGGCAGAGAGGTCTAAGAGCAGCGCACCCTCTCCTGTGTGAGGGCCGGCTGAATGGACGGATCGTGGGAGCAGTGTGCGTCTGAATACCAAAGGTCTCCGTGGCGGCACAGCCATGTAGCCGAACAAATAGCCTTTCACCATATCCTCATTCCTACGGGGACACAGAAAATCAGGCGTGTGTATGTATGTGTGTGTGTGTGTATGAGTGTATGTATGAGTGGTTGTGTGTGTGGATTCCTCGTTCTCACGGCCATGAATGTGGCCGTGAGACAGCGATCTGATCCGCTGTCAGATCAGTCGCCCAGGAGTTATGGGCTCATTATCACCCCCTCCCTCATCCTCCCATCCTCCCTCATCCTCCCTCATCCTCCCATCCTCCCTCATCCCCCTGTTCTGTTAGAAGGCGGGAGCGTGAAGCAGCGCTGACGTCTGACGGACTGATCTGGCCATGACAAACATGAGTAGAATCGTCAGACCATCCTGTGCTGAATCTTAATTCCCACCAATTGAAAGTCTTTCTGGAGTGGCACTGGAGTTGAACTGTTGGAGAGAGCTGCCATATCAGTGTAGACTGGAGGAACCTGTTCTTGCTAGTGTCGGATTGTCAGTGGATTCCTTGGAACAGATTTATACACATGAATTAACAGATGAATACACATGGATTGCATATAGGCTGCATCTAGGTAATTGACCTCTCCGTTGGGGTAACAGGGAACAAGCTCTGTACATATCTGATTCACTTTCCAAACCATGACACTGAAATGGATATCAATTGCACTGTACCAAATGTCGAAGTCTGAGTGTCATTACCATAACATAATGTATGTGAGGGTGTTTCCCCTTGTAGAAGGAAACCTGTCCAGCATAACAATCAGACCGGACAGAGCTGAAACAATATTGGGTAGATAAGACTCTTCATTGGTATCACGAGGAGTAGTCAGTGCATTCACCAAGACAAAAGTCTATGTTCCAATATGCATACCAGAATACCATTTAGAATGCATGTCCAATACATTGCTTCTAATTGGTACGCTATGAACATTGGAACAGAGCATCCTAGGCCAATCAGTGAACACCTGCAGAGGTCATGTGGGAAAGGGCGGAGGTCAGTGGATTTGCATGTTTCACTGGCCACCACCCTGTGGGGCCTCTACTTCTGCTGTTAGCTGTTAGCATAGCGCTAATGGGCCATTCAACAGCTTCCTGTGTATACACGGTCTGAGCTGCTAGTAAACTAACTTTCACCCTGCTCCATTGTTTGGTAATCAGCTTGTAAAGTGAAAATAGACATAGTGGTTCTCTCATGGGGGGGTCCCTGGACTGGTTATAGGTTAGCTTATTGGTCAGTCTTTATCCAGTGAGGGGAGGACATCCCATTCCTAACCCAGAGAAAGGTGAGGCTAACTGGGACAAGGATCAGTGGAGACGGGGCATTGGGGAATGGACAACCTTCGGTCTATCGGGTCAACTGGGCACAGAGACCACATCATTTTTTTTCTCCAAATGGGATCTTCCTGGGCCAGTCCAAAATGGAAGAAAACCCTCCTTTGTTCCTGTCAGGGGACACCATGATGGGAAAACAGGCATGTAATGCTGGGAAGAGATGGGTTTGGTGATTATTTTTACAGGGTGGTGGTGTTGCTTCTATTCTCTGTAAATTGTGAAAATATCAACAGTAATGTTTATAGAAGAGTTATCTGCAGCAAAATGTGTCTAGGACAGAGAGGGGAAGACACACACACACACACACACACACACACACACACACACACACACACACACACACACACACACACACACACACACACACACACACAACGAGGGGAAGACAGACAGAGCATTCCCTTCCCTGCCCTCCTGCGTGAGGACAATGTTACTGAAAAGAAAGAAAGGAAAAATAAATGATTTTCATACTTTGCCTACATAGGATTTAACCTTTGATTCAATAATAACCAACTGCTGAGCTGATTGATGTCAGGACTACAAAAGGAATGTTTGCAGCCTTTTAAACAGACATTTGAGTGCATTATTATAATATAATTTTTTAGATCAGTGGGGTTATATATAAAAGGCTCCCATTTAAACAAGATACTAGGGCAACAAACTGTACTTGGTATTCAGCTAGATTCACTAATTGGAAAGCCTTGGCCTGGTTTTCCCCTTTCAAACAGTGAAATCCATAATTCATGTTTCTCCCGCTGAGATGAAAACAAGCCGACATCCCCTCGACAAGGGAGGAGGGTTGCAGCTAGCGCTCGGCATTGTGGGTCATGGCTCAGTAGCCTGGACAACTTAAAAGGTTAGCTTCTTAGATCTAACCGCTCTCTATAGCAACTAGTCTATTGCAATGGAAATCTACAGTGTTATTGTCAGAAAGTAATATCGATGATTTGCATAGACAGAACGTCTACTCCTCAGTCTAAGCTCTTTACCTAGTTATCAGTTAGACACACCCCAAAATGGTTGAAACATTACACAACACTGTATTGAGATGCAGTATTCCATAAAAGGTCCTTCTTTCTGTGTGTTAGTTCATCGCGTGCAGACAGTTGTGCTGAACAGAATGTTTCTGTGTGATCTAGGGGTATCATAGACATTCTGTCCCTTCAACCCCCTACTACAGCATGGTGCCCAGGCCTGTCTGTTACTGAGGCAGAAGTTACTTAGTTAGTCAGTTAGGCCTCTCTCTCTTCTGTCCTTCAGAGACATGGGCGGAGTAGTGTGAGTGTGAGTGAGTAAGGGCAGGGCCAAGTCTTCTGTTGAAAAGAAAGAGAGGTTTCAAAGAAGCCTATAGCACCCTGTAACCGCTGTACAGGCAGGGGAGAGGGAGAGAGGGTGGAAAAAGAGAGGGCCAGGGCTACTTCTGTGTGATTGACGGCTCTGTGTGAGAACCTCGAAAGGGTTTCTCTTCATGGTCGAGATGCAGGTCTCTTTCATTCATATTCAAATGATCTAATAATGCATACACAATGGCACAGTAAATCCGCATTCTAACTCAAAGACACACATCTTTCATAGACACACAATCCACAGCTTTCAGCTCCAAAGAGAACGTGACCAGCGCATTGACCAATTCATTGAATTCCGTGAGCTAGACAAGCACACACACACACACACACACACACACACACACACACACACACACACACACACACACACACACACACACACACACACACACACACAGCGAGGGGAAGACAGACAGAGCATTCCCTTCCCTGCCCTCCTGCGTGAGGACAATGTTACTGAAAAGAAAGAAAGGAAAAATAAATGATTTTCATACTTTGCCTACAGACTCACACACACACACACACACACACACACACACACACACACTCACAAACACACACACACTCACACACACACACACACACACACACACACACACACACACACACACACACACACACACACACACACACACACACACACACACACACACACACACACACACACACACACACACACACACACTCTCACACACACACACACACTCACACACCCCTTCCGATAGGAGTTCCTCCTCTGGCCAGTCTGGTCCATTTGTAGTGAGGATTCATGTCTCTGCTCATCAGTTGAAGCTAGCAGGGACTCAGTAAGGCTTATCTGTCCTGGCCAAACAGTGGCAGCTCAGATTTACATTACAGCTCAGCCGCCCATTGTGAGGACCATTGTCCCTGGCTAGGCCTGGCTAGGCCTGGGTTATCTACTGGGGATTGTATTCAGTGTCATTAGGGAACGATGCGTCACTAATACGCCACCGACACTCCAGCACAGCAAGGGGCTGTCAGATAAGGGTGAGGGAAGAGGGGATAAAGCAGAGTGAGATACACATCATTGCGTTTAAAACACATGCATCTTTAGAACCCCTAGTATATTGGATATTTTATGCAGTTGCTGCATCCTATAAGTAGGGATAAATTCCTCAAACCTTCAAAATCTAAAATATTTATGCAGTAGCAGTTAAACCCTTTTCCGAGTGGTTAAATCAAACTGCTGAATGGTTTTGGAGAGGTATTTTTTGCGTGTTTGGACAGTGTTTGTGAGGAAACTGAAAGATGGCTAAACATTTTTACTTTTCTAAAGTTACAAATTGAAACAATCTCCCAGAGATTCTCTTATTGCTGGATTATGGTTAGAGATAAATAGTCCCATAGAAATTGACTGAGCCAGCAGACTCGACCAAATTGCTGTCCATAATTTTAAAAACCTATCCGAAACCATCCCTCCAAAACCCACAAAGTAGCATCAAAATTCTTCCCATTGCAGTTTTTGGCAGGAGCAGGGCCCCTTCTGGGTTCAAGGTAAGGTGGTCTTGCTTTCTACCGTGGTGAAACATGAAGATCGTATTTGACTTAGCTCAGTCCCACCGCAGGCGCCTGCATTCACACTGATGGTGCTGTTGGGATAATGGAGCCCACACAGGCTGTGTCTCTGTCCTTGGAATGTTGTCCCAAAGGTGGCCATACCTCCTCCAGCCCAGCATACTTTCCTTTCAGAGGAGGAGAAATGAGTAGACAACCTGGAGATGTGGTGTTGGAATCACACACTGATCTAGCTAATCTAGCTGATCTACCTCTAGCCTTGCAAAGAAAGTAAGAAAAGTATAAAAGCTACTGCTGTCTGTCACTACCTCACAACTAGACTGAAAGAAAGAACTAACTGAATATAGCCTACATAACTAACTAGATATAGCCTACAGAACTAACTGGATATAGCCTACAGAACTAACTGGATATAGCCTACAGAACTAACTGAATATAGCCTACAGAACTAACTGGATATAGCCTACAGAACTAACTGAATATAGCCTACAGAACTAACTGGATATAGCCTACAGAACTAACTGAATATAGCCTACAGAACTAACTGGATATAACCTACAGAACTAACTGAATATAGCCTACAGAACTAACTGGATATAGCCTACAGAACTAACTGGATATAGCCTACAGAACTAACTGGATATAGCCTACAGAACAAACTGGATATAGCCTAAATAAATAACTGGATATAGCCTACAGAACTAACTGGATATAGCCTACAGAACTAACTGGATATAGCCTACAGAACTAACTGGATATAGCCTACAGAACTAACTGGATATAGCCTACAGAACTAACTGGATATAGCCTACAGAACTAACTGGATATAGCCTATAGAACTAACTGGATATAGCCTACATAACTAACTGGATATAGCCTATAGAACTAACTGGATATAGCCTACAGAACTAACTGGATATAGCCTATAGAACTAACTGTCACGCCCTGGCTCTGGGGACACTGTTATGTTGAGCCAGGGTGTGTAGATCATGTGTTTTGTTTCTATGGGTGCTATTTCTATGTTGGCCAGAGTGGCTCCCAATCAGAGGCAACGAGTGTCAGGTGGTGCTGGTTGTCTCTGATTGGGAGCCATATTTAAACAGTCTGTTTTTCATTCGTGTTTGTGGGATTTTGTTTCTAGTCTGTTCGTGTTAGACCGTGAACTGTCACGTTATCGTTTTGTTGGTTTTGATTGTGTCTCTAAATAAAGAGTATGTTTGCCTGCAACGCTGCGCCTTGGTCCTCCTCTGTATACGACGATCGTGACAGAGGAGGACCAATGCGCAGCGTTGCAGGCAAACATACTCTTTATTTAGAGACACGATCAAAACCAACAAAACGATAACGTGACAGTTCACGGTCTAACACGAACAGACTAGAAACAAAATCCCACAAACACGAATGAAAAACAGACTGTTTAAATATGGCTCCCAATCAGAGACAACCAGCACCACCTGACACTCGTTGCCTCTGATTGGGAGCCACTCTGGCCAACATAGAAATAGCACCCATAGAAACAAAACACATGATCTACACACCCTGGCTCAACATAACAGTGTCCCCAGAGCCAGGGCGTGACACTAACTGGATATAGCCTACAGAACTAACTGGATATAGCCTACAGAACTAACTGGATATAGCCTACAGAGCTAACTGGATATAGCCTACAGAACTAACTGGATATAGCCTACAGAACTAAATGGATATAGCCTACAGAACTAACTGGATATAGCCTACAGAACTAACTGGATATAGCCTACAGAACTAACTGAATATAGCCTACAGAACTAACTGTCAGTAGGTGCTGTAGGTGGGTGTGGTGCAGGAATCAGGCGCAGGACGCAGAAACTTAGTCCAACAGACTTTAGTAAACACAACTCAAAATATGAGCCAAACGAGGCCGGAGACGATCGTTACGCACACAGGCGTAAAACAACAGTAATCACAAAATGCGCACAAAACCCTCTCCAAACACAGAGGAGGAAAAACGAAGCACAGACTAACGACAGTAGGTTCAATCATACACAACACATGACAACCACAACGACAACTTATAGGACACAATAATGAACACTAAACGATAACAGGTGTACAACAAACAGACAAAACCAAACGAACAACGAAACAAACGGTGGCAGCTAGTACTCCGGGGACGACGACCGCGGAAGCCTGCCCGAGCAAGGAAGAGAGGCAGCCTCGGCCGAAACCGTGACACTAACTGAATATAGCCTACAGAACTAACTGGATATAGCCTATAGAACTAACTGAATATAGCCTACAGAACTAACTTTATGTAGCCTACAGAACTAACTGAATATAGCCTACAGAACTAACTGGATATAGCCTACAGAACTAACTGGATATAGCCTACATAACTAACTGGATATAGCCTACAGAACTAACTGGATATAGCCTACAGAACTAAATGGATATAGCCTACAGAACTAACTGAATATAGCCTACAGAACTAACTGAATATAGCCTACAGAACTAACTGAATATAGCCTACAGAACTAACTGAATATAGCCTACAGAACTAACTGGATATAGCCTACAGAACTAACTGGATATAGCCTACATAACTAACTGGATATAGCCTACAGAACTAACTGGATATAGCCTACAGAACTAACTGGATATAGCCTACAGAGCTAACTGGATATAGCCTACAGAACTAACTGGATATAGCCTACAGAACTAAATGGATATAGCCTACAGAACTAACTGGATATAGCCTACAGAACTAACTGGATATAGCCTACAGAACTAACTGAATATAGCCTACAGAACTAACTGTCAGTAGGTGCTGTAGGTGGGTGTGGTGCAGGAATCAGGCGCAGGACGCAGAAACTTAGTCCAACAGACTTTAGTAAACACAACTCAAAATATGAGCCAAACGAGGCCGGAGACGATCGTTACGCACACAGGCGTAAAACAACAGTAATCACAAAATGCGCACAAAACGTGCGAAAACCCTCTCCAAACACAGAGGAGGAAAAACGAAGCACAGACTAACGACAGTAGGTTCAATCATACACAACACATGACAACCACAACGACAACTTATAGGACACAATAATGAACACTAAACGATAACAGGTGTACAACAAACAGACAAAACCAAACGAACAACGAAACAAACGGTGGCAGCTAGTACTCCGGGGACGACGACCGCGGAAGCCTGCCCGAGCAAGGAAGAGAGGCAGCCTCGGCCGAAACCGTGACACTAACTGAATATAGCCTACAGAACTAACTGGATATAGCCTATAGAACTAACTGAATATAGCCTACAGAACTAACTTTATGTAGCCTACAGAACTAACTGAATATAGCCTACAGAACTAACTGGATATAGCCTACAGAACTAACTGGATATAGCCTACATAACTAACTGGATATAGCCTACAGAACTAACTGGATATAGCCTACAGAACTAAATGGATATAGCCTACAGAACTAACTGGATATAGCCTATAGAACTAACTGGATATAGCCTACAGAACTAACTGGATATAGCCTACAGAACTAACTGAATATAGCCTACAGAACTAACTGAATATAGCCTACAGAACTAACTGAATATAGCCTACAGAACTAACTGAATATAGCCTACAGAACTAACTGGATATAGCCTACAGAACTAACTGGATATAGCCTACATAACTAACTGGATATAGCCTATAGAACTAACTGGATATAGCCTACAGAACTAACTGGATATAGCCTATAGAACTAACTGGATATAGCCTACATAACTAACTGAATATAGCCTACAGAACTAACTGGATATAGCCTACAGAACAAACTGAATATAGCCTACATAACTAACTGGATATAGCCTACAGAACTAACTGAATATAGCCTACAGAACTAACTGGATCTAGCCTACGGAACTAACTGGATATAGCCTATAGAACTAACTGGATCTAGCCTACAGAACTAACTGGATATAGCCTACAGAACTAACTGAATATAGCCTACATAACTAACTGGATATAGCCTACATAACTAACTGAATATAGCCCACAGAACTAAATTAATATAGCCTACAGAACTAACTGGATATAGCCTACAGAACTAACTGAATATAGCCTACATAACTAACTGGATATAGCCTACATAACTAACTGGATATAGCCTACAGAACTAACTGGATATAGCCTACATAACTAACTGAATATAGCCTACAGAACAAACAACATTGAGACATTATTGTGGGAAATGGAAGTTGAATCAAATAAAAATCTCTTTTGACATGAAAGCTGGATATCTTTTATATTACCTTGTCATCCAATGCTGGATCGAGTTTCTAAACCATGTCGAGGTCTGAATGGAATCAGAAGAAGAGAATGGGCTTGGGACAAAGATAACCCATCTGAGACTGAGAAATGGTCCCCTTCATACCTTCTTGCATTTCCAAACACCCCAACCTATGGCGTGCAAGAATGCCATAATATGTCATCATATCTGTGACAACAAGTAATCTATACACACAGAAGTGAACCTTCCTTGACCTCTGACCTAAAAGAAATCCCAGCATGTTGATGAGTTTCGTCTCCATTTTGATTGCTGCTTTTAGCATTAACAGTTACAGGGTTATGTACAAGGTGCATTTGATAGTAGTCCTACTAAGATCACTCAGACAGCTTTGGCCAGAAAAGGAGTTCACAATTACAGTCTCTGGGAGCGGAAACCTAAATGTATATTGGTTAAAGAGCTAAATATGCTGTGAGAGTGAGACGTGACATATCAAAATAGAACCATGTCCCAGAGTTCAGATAACATGTACCATGAATCAGTAAATAAAGGATAGCTCAGTGTTCCGAGATTTAAATCGCTGTGATGATATGTACTTAAGTTTAATTTCAATTTAATTGAAACAATCCTTCCCTGGTATGTTCATTCTGATACAGACTGGGAAACGACTGCCAAGAAAAAGCCTCAATAGAAATATCTTATAAAAACAAACCCTGCTTTATGTGACTGACATTCTATACTCATGCTGTGTTTGAGCTTTATCAGCACTGTAACCCTTTCAACTGGGACTGAAAATCATCAGGCATGATTGACTGTCACGATATTCTTTCAACAACTAGTTCCAGAAACATACATCAAGTGTGTATGAGGTGGATCTATGCCAATCACATCATTCAAATGAACCCCCTAATAAACCATCATATAGCCTTCCATCAGATCATAATGTATTCTAAGACCTGTTATAAGCATTCATAACAGCTCATAGCTCCTTATATTAGCCTTTATAACAGCATTAATCCCTATAATGACATTCGTAATGCATAACACGGAAATACAACACTGTTAGAGAAACTTAATTAAGGCGATCTTACGTTTACATTTTAGTCATAGCATGCGCTGTTACCCAGAGTGCATCTTACAATGGACATCCCTACACCCAAAACAAGCCACCTGCTCTAAACACCACATAACTAATTAAGAAAGGGGTAGGCAGTTAACCTTTAGATCCACAGAGGTCATGTTTACAGAGAGCAGGTGTGAAACGAAGAGAGCACCAGCTCCACACATTCCAGAATCCTGACCTGGGCCAATAGGAACTGGCGTTGGGGTCAAACCTCACGACATGCTTCACTGACCTCCCCTTCCAGCATGGAGCCCTAGACTAAATGTCTCCAGGACGACAGTGTTTAAGAGCCTCATTGGCTGAGGCCAGATGTATTTGACTGGTTGTTCCAGTAGGCCTAGTACTTTAGCTCCCTCAAAATAATCATGCTCCTATTCTTTTGAATCGTAAACGGTCATTGTATGTTTTGGCGTGCCCTCTGTGAAGAAGAAGAAGAAGAAGAAGAAGGGCGATGTGTACTTAATATTTCTCCCTTCACTTGTTCACTTTAAAGGGCAGAGTTTAGTATGATGGATGAGCCTGTGAAATGTGGGCATGTCAGTGTTGGCAAACAAAACACGCCTCCGCTAAGTAACATGCCTTGTTCACAAAAGCCTGGCTGGCCAGCGGGTTGTCTTAGTCCTGCCTCGCTGCTCTCTTTTGGTTTTGGTTTTAGGAATGGTTAGTAGTAATTACAGTAGGACACCCATCTATCGTATGACATGCGTAAGCCACAGAGAAACCTCACAGCTGGGAAAGTGCGATTACCATAACACAAGGAAAATCTAAACAGGTCCTATTGAACATCTGTTGTAAAGCATTTGCTAATGTGTGTGTATTGTATAAAATAATTGGAGTTATGTTTTGGTCTACCAACCTCTGTTATAGCCTTTCATGCTCATTAGACCGAAACAATGACTTTATTTTCAATAAAAAGGTCAAACTTGGCTAGCAATCTGTTTTGGGGAACGTCTCCAACGCACCTGCATGAGTCTTACTACTGAAGATGTGTGAATGAGTGTATCCCTTATTAAACTGACAAACAGAGAAATTAAAGCTCCACAATGGCGGAGACAGCTGCAGTGAAAAATGAGAGATATTAGACAAATGCATCAAATGGTTTAGCTACCTCATCCTGTCTGAGGGCCTCTGTGGTGTGATGAACTAGACAAATGCATCAAATGGTTTAGCTACCTCATCCTGTCTGAGGGCCTCTGTGGTGTGATGAACTAGACAAATGCATCAAATGGTTTAGCTACCTCATCCTGTCTGAGGGCCTCTGTGGTGTGATGAACTAGACAAATGCATCAAATGGTTTAGCTACCTCATCCTGTCTGAGGGCCTCTGTGGTGTGATGAACTAGACAAATGCATCAAATGGTTTAGCTACCTCATCCTGTCTGAGGGCCTCTGTGGTGTGATGAACTAGACAAATGCATCAAATGGTTTAGCTACCTCATCCTGTCTGAGGGCCTCTGTGGTGTGATGAACTAGACAAATGCATCAAATGGTTTAGCTACCTCATCCTGTCTGAGGGCCTCTGTGGTGTGATGAACTAGACAAATGCATCAAATGGTTTAGCTACCTCATCCTGTCTGAGGGCCTCTGTGGTGTGATGAACTAGACAAATGCATCAAATGGTTTAGCTACCTCATCCTGTCTGAGGGCCTCTGTGGTGTGATGAACTAGACAAATGCATCAAATGGTTTAGCTACCTCATCCTGTCTGAGGGCCTCTGTGGTGTGATGAACTCAGTGGTTCATTTATCAAAATGACTATGTTCAGTTCTAAAGGCTTCAGTGTTTTAGTTCATTTATCAAGGTGGTGTCAATGTGCTGTCTTGTCTTCAAGGCTCAGCTATAGTACAGTATGTTTGGGTGAGACTGGAAGATGACGTTCAGACGGTCAGTATAGTCAAATGAACTGGACGATGCTGGGGTCTTTTGTTGACCCCCCCCCCCCCCATCTCTCTCTCTCTCTCTCTCTGTGTGTAGCGTGAGGGGCCGCTGAGCACACAAGGCCAGCTGACGGCAGTGTGTGTGTGTCTGTGTGTGTTTGGGGGTCCTGAACTCTGTCACTCACCAGGGTCACTCATAGACCTGGGGACAGCGACATTATGATGTGGAATTGACCTGGGGTCCGACTTCCATTGTGACTTCCTGTCACATAGAGACAAATGCACAAACGTGATATCTGTTTTGTGACGGTGTAACTCAGATTGACAAATGACACCCCTATTTACTGAACGCGTCGAGGCAGCGTTGCCATGACACTACACCCTGGAGATGTGCTTGTCTGTCAGTCTTCCTCTATAGGATGGAAATGGACCAGAGGAAACACAGCATTCTGCATTCCACAGTCTGTCTCTCAGACAGCCCAAACAAACAGCACCATAGTGCTGAAACGTGGATGGGCATAGCATTGCTCCTTTTTACTCTCTTCTCATCACAGGCATGTTTCAGCTGACCGAGGGGTAAGGATGATCAGACAACTGGCCTTGAGTTATTTTCCTGAATACTGGTATGTGTCTGAATACGGGTCCTTGCTTTGGTATATCTTGTGAGATATGACTGGGAACTTGTAAAGAGCTTCTATACTAAACACTGTAAAACTCTTCCTGAACCTTGACATGAACACTATAGGCTACTATGGTATTGAGTCTTATATTACACTAAAATACTAGAATTCTCTTAGAAAATAATCCTACATTCTAGAATAGTGCAAACAACAATGGTACAAACAATGGTACAAACACTGGCCACAGACTAATCCTGAAACATTCTATGATACTGAGAAAATATGTTGCTTTAATTCTAATGCTTCTCTGGGTATGATATTCTGTTGCCAAACAGTATACTTAGCAAAACAAATGTAGGAGCTGATTTAAGCTAAAGTTAGGGTTGAACCGGGATGTGGATTTGAAGCTAGGGTTAGGGTTAGGATTGAGGCCAAGGTTAGGTTGAACCGGAATGTGGATATGAAACTAGGGTTAGGTTTGAGGCTAAGGTTAGGGTTGAACCGGGATGTGGATATGAAGCTAGGGTTAGGGTTAGAATTGAGGCCAAGGTTAGGGTTGAACCGGGATGTGGATATGAAGCTAGGGTTAGGCTTGAGGCTAAGGTTAGGGTTGAACCGGGATGTGGATATGAAGCTAGGGTTAGGTTTGAGGCTAAGGTTAGGGTTGAACCGGGATGTGGATATGAAGCTAGGGTTAGGTTTGAGGCTAAGGTTAGGGTTGAACCGGGATGTGGATATGAAGCTAGGGTTAGGTTTGAGGCTAAGGTTAGGGTTGAACCGGGATGTGGATATGAAGCTAGGGTTAGGTTTGAGGCTAAGGTTAGGGTTGAACCGGGATGTGGATATGAAGCTAGGGTTAGGTTTGAGGCTAAGGTTAGGGTTGAACCGGGATGTGGATATGAGGCTAGGGTTAGGTTTGAGGCTAAGGTTAGGGTTGAACCGGGATGTGGATATGAAGCTAGGGTTAGGTTTGAGGCTAAGGTTAGGGTTGAACCGGGATGTGGATATGAAGCT
Source organism: Coregonus lavaretus (assembly GCF_964263955.1). Taxonomy (NCBI): domain Eukaryota; kingdom Metazoa; phylum Chordata; class Actinopteri; order Salmoniformes; family Salmonidae; genus Coregonus; species Coregonus lavaretus. The sequence continues at coordinate 58,865 of NW_028164678.1, forward strand.
AGGGTTAGGTTTGAGGCTAAGGTTAGGGTTGAACCAGGATGTGGATATGAAGCTAGGGTTAGGGTTAGTTGATGGCAGACCTCGGGTGGAAAACGCAGGTGGAAGTTATTACCCCTTTGCCGTTTCATTTGTCTCAGGATTCTGTACCCTTCTGTCTTCCTGGTAGGAGACACTCTATGGAGAATACCCATTCATCATTTTACGTGTTTATTCCCTCTATTTGAAATCCATCAAAAGATCTCAGCAGCACAAAGCATCACATTTTCCATTTACCAGCTTTATATCTAGGAGCAACATTAACCCCCCAAACTGTAAACCTCAACATTAAACACATTAAACCCAGCCACCCATCAGAGAATGAAGTGGCCCATCTCAGCCCAGTCAAGGGAGGCCGTCATCATTAACTCTACTTGTCTCTCCCTGGCTCGGTGGACTTTCTCTCACTCGTCTGTTCTCTTAGCCGGTAATGAATAACAGTAGGCTAATAGGGTCTCGCATGGCCCCATCCATAACTGTCTCTAGACTCAACCACCCAGCCATCCTCAAACCATGGCTCGATAGGACACCTATAAAAAACCCTGTTGGAGGAGAAAGGAATGGAGAAAAGGTCCTCGGGCCATACATATTCTCATTCATCATCACACACACCCACACACAGCCACACACAGCCACACACAGCGAGCCAGTCAGCGGTCGTTGGAGAAGGGGATGGATGGAGGAAGTATGTGTGTGTGTGTGTGTGTGTGTGTGTGTGTGTGTGTGTGTGTGTGTGTGTGTGTGTGTGTGTGTGTGTGTGTGTGTGTGTGTGTGTGTGTGTGTGTGTGAGTGCGTGTATGTGTGCGTGTGTGCGTGTATGTGTGTGTGTGTGTATGTGCGTGTGTGGTGCCTTGCCTCACCACAGAGAAACCCGATAGGGGTCCTGATTAAGAAGAACCACATCTAGCGTCTGTAGTGGCGGTGGCCTGACTATACCACTAATGTGAACCAGCACCAACACACTGAGGAAACTCAACCTGACACCTCTTCAACATCTGAGATGACACCTCCTAACACTTGCCACAAGGAACTTTCTCTGGCTTTTGTAAGCGACTGGTTCAGACTGATTGGGTGAAGGGTATGTGTGGGGCTCAAAGCCTGTTGAGGAAGCTATTGTTCAGATATTTTATATAATCTAACTGGCATTTGAGACTGTCTGGACTTTCAGTTGACTACCATTAACACCACCCAGGTCGTGTAGAATAAGGCCAGTCCAACTCAAACGTTCTGCCCAGTCTCTTTTCAGCTCTCTGCTACCGATCAATCCCATGTCACTGTAGCAACCATACTATAGGGTCTAAAGAGAGGGCTCTGGGTCTGTAAACACAGAGTGGAGCCAGGCTGTCAGTCTAAGTACCATTAGAGGTGGGACAGCCATTGGATATTGGTCTCTATACTGCTGCCACTATGCATTAACTAATAAAAATCCATTGAAATTACAGGTTGTAATGCAACAAAATAGGAAAAATGCCAAGGGGGATGAATACTTTTGCAAGGCACTGTACACTTCAATGACCAGGTTAGACCAGGGGCATTAACTACCATAGATACTTCAATGACCAGGTTAGACCAGGGGCATTATAATAATAATAATAATAATAATATGCCATTTAGCAGACGCTTTTATCCAAAGCGACTTACAGTCATGCGTGCATACATTTTTCGTGTATGGGTGGTCCCGGGGATCGAACCCACTACCTTGGCGTTACAAGCGCCGTGCTCTACCAGCTGAGCTACAGAGGACCACATTAACTACCATAGGCTTGCGAAAATATTCACCCCCCTTGGCATTTTTCCTATTTTGCTGCCTTACAACCTGGAATTAAAATGGATTTTTGGTGGGTATGTATCATTTGATTTACACAACATGCCTACCACTTTGAAGATGCAAAATAATTTTTAATTTGAAACAAACAAGAAATAAGACAAACAACTTTTGTAGCAATTACAGCTGTAAGTCTCTTGGGGTATGTCTCTATAAGCTTGGCACATCTAGCCACTGGGATTTTTGCCCATTCTTCAAGGCAAAACTGCTCCAGCTCCTTCAAGATGGATGGGTTCCGCTGGTGTACAGCAATCTTTAAGCCATACCACAGATTCTCAATTGGATTAAGGTCTGGGCTTTGACTAGGCCATTCCAAGACATTTCAATGTTTCCCCTTAAACCACTTGAGTGTTGCTTTAGCAGTATGCTTAGGGTCATTGTCCTGCTGGAAGGTGAACCTCCGTCCCAGTCTCAAATCTCTGGAAGACTGAAACAGGTTTCCCTCAAGAATTTCCCTGTATTTAGCGCCATCCATCATTCCTTCAATTCTGACCAGTTTCCCAGTCCCTGCTGATGAAAAACATCCCCACAGCATGATGCTGCCACCACCATGCTTCACTGTGGGGATGGTGTTCTCGGGGTGATGAGAGGTGTTGGGTTTGCTCCAAACATAGCGTTTTCCTTGATGGCCAAAAAGCTCAATTTTAGTCTCATCTGACCAGATTACCTTCTTCCATATGTTTGGGGGAGTCTCCCACATGCCTTTTGACAAACACCAGACGTGTTTGCATATTTTTTTCTTTAAGCAATGGCTTTTTTCTGGCCACTCTTCCGATAAGCCCAGCTCTGTGGAGTGTATGTCTTAAAGTGGTCCTATGGACAGACACTCCAATCTCCGCTGTGGAGCTTTGCCGCTCCTTCAGGGTTATCTCTGGTCTCTTTGTTGCCTCTCTGATTAATGCCCTTCTTGCCTGGTCCGTGAGTTTTGGTGGGCGGCCCTCTCTTGGCAGGTTTGTTGTGGTGCAATATTCTTTCCATTTCTTAATAATGGATGCTCCGTGGGATGTTCAAAGTTTCTGATATTTTTTTATAACCCAACCCTGATCTGTACTTCTCCACAACTTTGTCCCTGACCTGTTTGGAGAGCTCCTTGGTCTTCATGGTGCCGCTTGCTAGATGGTGCCCCTTGCTTAGTGGTGTTGCAGACTCTGGGGCCTTTCAGAACAGGTGTACATATACTGAGATCATGTGACAGATCATGTGACACTTAGATTGCACACAGGTGAACTTTATTTAACTAATTATGTGACTTCTGAAGGTAATTGGTTGCACCAGATCTTTTTAGGGGCTTCATAGCAAAGAATACATATGCACGCACCACTTTTCCATTATTTATTTTTTAGAATTTCTTGAAACAAGTTATTTTTTTCATTTCACTTCACCATTTGGACTATTTTGTGTATGTCCATTACATGAAATCCAAATAAAAATCCATTTAAATTACAGGTTGTAATGCAACAAAATAGGAAAAATGCCAAGGGGGATGAATACTTTTGCAAGGCACTGTACACTTCAATGACCAGGTTAGACCAGGGGCATTAACTACCATAGACACTTCAATGACCAGGTTAGTGAGTGTTAGTAAGTGTTTCCTATATGTGTCTGTCTGTCAGGAGTTTACTGCCAGAGGATACGCTGGATCAAGGGGGTGTATTGAGGAGATGTGTTGATTGGCCCATTGAGGATGCAGTGGGGTATCGGTTAGCTTACTTGACATATAGTCATGACAGCACTTAAATGTCGTACGTTATTATTACATAGTTATAATGGATATAATGGATATACGGATATGTAGTGTTATGGATATAACATTTATTGGTCACATTCCCTTTTGAGAGCTCAGAGGTGGGTTGAAAAGGTTCAAAATAGATGAGCTAATGCTGGCAATGTGCCTGGTGGTAAAAAAAAAACAACAACGATGAAATGTGTTCATTATGTTGCTACAAAAGCAATATTTAATTTCCTAATTTGTCCAGACATTTTCTCTCATCGCCTCATGTATCGAGCTCTTATCTGAAAGCCAGGCATAGTCAGTGTTGTGTTTCTACCAGTGCTGAGAGCTATTAAGCTTTCCCAAATGAATTCCTTCCGTCTATTTCTTTATGGGCCGTTACAGTGTTCAAACATAAACTATTTCATCATGGGGCTTTACAGTGTTCAAACATAGAAAACCAACCATTTAAAGATGTTTACAGACCTTACAGACAATGTCAGTAGAACAAAAAGACAGTAAAAGGCAATGGTTTTAGATTGTAAAAGCACTATATTTAACAAATATAGTAGAGGATATTGACATGTTTTATGTAACGGTTTAGTCACACACAGTGCAGTTGATTAGTGGTTCGCTGACAGACACACAATTCAACAGCCAAGTAGAAAGCCTCTAATTGTTTGCCAATTTTTAAAAAGGAAGGGAAATAGACATAAAATGCACAATAAATATGGGGAAAATACGTTTAGTGGTCATTTCATTCACTCGCAGTTAACCTTATTTGCTATACTCTGGATCCAACAATTCCACTAATTTAAAGTAAACCAAAAATCCAAGTTCCAGGAAGGAATTTCCAGAGGAGTCAGTTTGGTTTCTTGATCAACAAATAAATAGAAACATTAGGGGGTGCAGCTCCCCTGGCTTGTTGGCCCTTGGTGGTCCCACCATCAGAGTCCAGTCACAGCTCTGTGCAGTGTGCAGAACAGGACTGGCAGACCCTCATACAGCATGCCTCTAGAGGACAGCTCAGTTCAGAGCAGATCAGTTCCATCCACCCAGGCCTGTTGGTAGTTAAACTACAAGTATACAGGCAAACAGACTTTAATGTTTATTTATGATGCACGGACAGTGAAGGGTGGAGACCAGAAAGCAGTTTGTTTTTATTTTTCATGGACAACACATGTACATGTCCTTACTAAAGCCCTATTGCTTTTAGTTACTTCAGATTTGTCAGAATACAGCTAGTGTGTGTTGCCTCCCCGTAAACAATGACGTTTTCAATAACACAATAAGAAGATCAAGCTATCATCCATTTAATATCAGACCCCCCTCATAAAACAGCAATTCGCTTACAACATCAAGCCTCTGTGTTCATGTCCCTCTGTTTTCCATTAGTAAGACAGAGTAAGTAGAGGAAACCCTGGTCTGTGCTTACAATATTTCCTAACAGCAAGAGAGGATGAGATAGGAAGGGAGAGGAAAGGAAAGGAGAGGAAGGGAGAGGAAGGGAGAGGAAAGGAGAGGAAGGGAGAGGAAAGGAGAGGAAGGGAGAGGAAGGGAGAGGAAAGGAGAGGCATAGAGAGGAAGGGAGAGGAAAGGAGAGGAAGGGAGAGGAAAGGAGAGGAAGGGAGAGGAAAGGAGAGGCAGAGAGAGGAAGGGAGAGGAAGGGAGAGGAAAGGAGAGGAAGGGAGAGGAAGGGAGAGGAAGGGAGAGGAAGGGAGAGGAAGGGAGAGGAAAGGAGAGGAAGGGAGAGGAAGGGAGAGGAAAGGAAAGGAAAGGAAGGGAGAGGAAGGGAGAGGAAGGGAGAGGAAAGGAGAGGAAGGGAGAGGAAAGGAAAGGAGAGGAAGGGAGAGGAAAGGAGATGAAGGGAGAGGACCTACACACAGTCATCCTTCTGTGTTTGATCTCCTTAATGAAGCCACCGGAACCCCATTGTCACACAGAGGCTAAAATCAACCCAAACCTAAACCCACCACGGTGTGGTAAAAATAAATGATCTTCCTTTCAATCACATTTGGAGCCAGACAGGACAGGTTAGGGCAGTGCTTCGGTGGCCCTGATGCATTTCACAGACATCTCCTAGAACTTAAAATAAGATGCGTAACAATATTGGGGAACACTTAAACATGTCACACACTTCCTTGTGCTGTAAAGAAAAACAAGTCTGGAGTAAGGTAAGAAGCACAACCATCTTGGGAAAGACTTTAGCACGCCACACAATCTAGCCAATCTATCATGTGCTATCAACTCAGGAAGGATTGTTTTCTCTTCATCCAGAATCGTTGAGTTTTTTCTAATCACTCTGCTTTTTGACCCTGCAGTGACCCGTAGAAGCTGCAAAACGTCCCAATTAAGGGAGTTTCTATGATGGATTTATCAAAGATTTACTAGGATTTACTTCAGAAAGTAAGATGGCTTAAACCCTTGACAATTAGCACTGAGCTCTTACCAGTCAGCTTCTGATGAGTGGGTCAAGTGTGTTCTGACATTAACCAGCAGACAAGGAAAATGAAAATCACATGATCAAATAAACTTTCACTGACAGGTCAAAAGAGAAAACAATCCACTCTTTGTTTCCCTGAATATGTTCTTCTGACCACACATTATAATTGATTCACAAAAGAAGAATGAAGCATTGCAGTAAGAAAACAATGATTTATGAAGCATACTCTGAATGCCGCAGGTCTCAGCAAGCATCCAAAATAGCAACAGAAGCAAATGACAAAGGAGAGGTTAAGGAAACATGAAGATGATGTTTTACTTGTTTTCTCTGAAGGAGAAAGAGATAAAGAGAGAGAGAGGGCTTATCCAAACACACACAGTTTATCTTACTAAATTAGGTTTTGTCTATATGTTTAGAATATGTAAATTAAGATTAATTTGGTTAAACAAAAAACGTAGAATATATAAATAACCAGAAGGAACTATTTTGCTCTTGGGTTGAAATTCCTCTCCCCAAATGTTGTCAGTAGCAGACACTTTCAGATTGCATCTACATCCAAACGTTGTAAAATACTACGTTGTACCAATCCATCATTATAAATCTCAGAGAAGAGTCTCAACTGAGGACATTTTTATTCAGTAAACCCAAACATATAAAGCAGATAAATCATGTGACTTCCTCAATGGTCAGCAACCAGATTTTCTGTCAGTCAGTCTGTCAGTCTGTCAGTCTTTCAGTCAGTCAATGCTGATCTTCTTTGCTCTGTGTACTATCTGCTTAAGTATATTACCCAAAACCCACCCGTCTTTCACTATCACCGCAGAACAAGCAACATGGTGGACATAAGCAAATATCCCTTTTAATTACCGGTTCAACATGTTTGAGCATTAATACCATTAGTCAAGGATACAGCATGATTGTCTAATCTCTTGTTTGCCCAGCGGTGGGTCGTGTGTGACTCTGCCTGAAGGGTGTTAAGGCACAAAGTAATATAAAGTCAAACTGCCTCCACACTCTCTGTTTTGTGTGACTCAGAGGGTTTCTTTACCTATTTTGCAAAACATGTAATATGGAAAATCTTCAACAATACAATAGTCTTTTGTTTTTAAAGGTCGGAGAGGAAAATCCTTCAGTTTCTTTTCAGATGGTGTGTTGTTCTCAAAGCCCCTAGGCTGCCTATAGGAGGATATCCCACAATCTGAACTGATCTTAAAATCAAATAAAAAGAGGCCCTCTGACTCAAAATACTGTAAGCCGTTCCACAGAGTGGTCTGAGGTATACAGACACAAACAGAGACAGAAGTTTAGGGCCAGACGACACAGCAGTATGTGAGAGGAGCTATTTAGGAGCCACTCACAGGAAGCACCAGTAAGCATCATCCTTTAAGTCAAACGTCCTTTCATCTCTAAATGGATCAAAGCTGTTTCTGGAGAGCACTGGACATGGTATTATGGTCCATATATATATTTATCTCAATGTAAAAGAATGGGGAAAGAGGGCAGGCATGGAGATGAATGACAGTGTAAACTTACACACAATAAATCAACACAATAAAAATCCCAGCGAGAGCCTGGCAAAACCATGGGTGAGTCCTCAGTCAAAGTTGAGCGATCTGGGCTGGCATCACTCTGGTGCCAGGGAGGCCCCTGGATGGAAACTCCATTCCAGGAGGCTGAGGGAACGCCATTGGCTCCAGGCGAACACAGTGACGGCCAGGGCCTCACAAGCAGGGGTGAGTGCTCACACGCTGGGGCTGGCACAGTAAACAATGCCACTATCAGGCTGCCACATTCTCACGCCTTCCACCCAGCCAGCCAGGCAGGCAGAGTAGGGGCATGGGAATAATAACTGGACTGGGCAACCTGGACTCAGGGGTAGACATAGCATAGTCAATGTAAATCCGGGACACTGCATTTAGTATAATATGTTACGTTTCGTTTGGTATGTATTCATTTGTGACTGTCCATCATCCATTTCGTATGACATGTTACTATTACAATTCATATGATATGTTACGAATCGCAATTTGTACAAAATGTTACGAATTTGCAAAACCTATGATATGTTATGAATTCCAATTTGTTGTGGTAACGTTAATTAGGTGGCTAAGTGGCTAACGTTAGCTAGGTGGCTAACATTAGCTAGGCTAGGGGTTAGGGTTAGGGGTTAAGGTTAAGGTTAAGGTTAAGGTTAGGGTTAGGGTTAAGAGTTAAAGGGTTAAAGTTAGAGTTAGGGTTAGGGGCAGGGTTAGATAACATGCTAAGTAGTTGCAAAGTAGCTCAAATGTAGTAAGTAGTTGCAAAGTTGCTAATTAGCTAAAGTTGTCCGTGATGAGATTTGAAAATGCAACCTTTGGGTTGCTAGACATTCGCGTTATACGCCTACCCATTCATCCCGACCAACCACCCTACTTTTGTTTTAGCCTTCCTTAGCCTTCTTAAGTGACCTTCTGTCTTAAGTAACCATACCAAACGTAACATATCATACTATTTTGAGTGTTTACTATTTTACGTCTACTCTATGAGACCAGGCTCATCTGGGAGTAATAATTAATGTTCAGTATTTTTAGAGCCAACCTCAATACTCTAGAAGTGTTTAACCTGGAAACAAACCACCACTTAGAAAGATGAATGGATAAACAGTGAATATTGACCTGCTAGTCTAGTAAATAAAGGATGTTTGAAGGTTAGATAGGGGCTCCCTCAAAGACCTTGGAGGGTTGTGAACGTGTGACCTAATACTGTGTCATGAGTGTACCGTATTGCCAAAAGGACATTTTCAAGCAGACAGAATTGAAAATCATCTTCAATAGTTCACCAGCTTTTCATGATTCAAATGTGAGCCCTGCAAACATGAAACTCATCAGGATTGAGGGAAGATAACACTACTAATTGGAGCTCTTTTACCCCTGTTGGGTTGGGAGTCAACGATTTGCCTTTTAACTGTCTGATGAATATACTCATTTATTTGGGAGATTCTGACTCAACTGACTTCAGCCGGCTAAAACAGGAGATATACTGTACTGTAGTATTCCTAGAAAACATACACCATCTTCTGTTGGAAGATAACAGAAAGAGTTATCTGTTAACTGCTGTGATAAGATTCTACAGTACGTTATGTCTTCGCTGAGAAAAAAACACAAACATTTCTGTCACGAACGTCTAATGAGGCGGACCAATGCGCAGCGTTGAAGGTGAACATATTATATTTATTTAATGATCACACGATCAAAACAACAAACGAAAAACGTGACGTCTATGGTTACAACACAAACCAACACGAACAAGAACCCACAAACAACAAAGGAAAAACCGACAGTTTAAATATGGCTCCCAATCAGAGACAACCAGCAAACAGCTGACACTCGTTGCCTCTGATTGGGAGTCACTCAGGCCAACATAGAAATAGAGTACATAGATCTACACACCCTGGCTCAACATAACAGTGTCCCCAGAGCCAGGGCGTGACAGTACCCCCCCCTAAAGGCGTGGACTCCGACCGCGCCAACTAAATACCACAGGGGAGGGACCGGGTGGGCACTCCGCCTTGGCGGCGGATCCGGCTCCGGGCCTGATCCCCACTCCCTCTCCAACCCCCCAAAGTACCCCTGGTCCGGTCTGGCCCCGCTGGCCGGAGCCGGACTGACGACACGCACCCCTGGCTTGGTGCGTGGAGCAGGAACGGACCGGACCGGGCTGACGATACACACCCCTGGCTTGGTGCGTGGAGCAGGAATGGACCGGACCGGGCTGACGATGCGCACCCCTGGCTTGGTGCGTGGAGGAGGAACGGGCCGAGCCGGGCTGACGATACGCACCCCTGGCTTGGTGCGTGGAGCAGGAATGGACCGGACCGGGCTGACGACTCGCACCCCTGGCTTGGTGCGAGTGGCAGGAACGGGCTGGACCAGGCTGACGACTCGCACCCCTGGCTTGGTGCGAGTAGCAGGAACAGGCCGGGCCGGGCTGGCGACGCGCACCCCTGGCTTGGTGCGAGTGGCAGGAACAGGCCGAGCCGGGCTGGCGACGCGCACCATAGGCTTGGTGCGAGTGGCAGGAACAGGCCGGGCCGGGCTGGCGACGCGCACCGTAGACTTGGTGCGAGTGGCAGGAACAGGCCGGGCCGGGCTGGCGACGCGCACCGTAGACTTGGTGCGTGGAGCAGGAACAGGCCGGACTGGGCTGGCGACGCACACCATAGGCTTGGTGCGTCGAGCAGGGACAGGCCGGACTGGGCTGGCGACGCGCACCACAGACTTGGTGCGGAGAGCAGGAACGGGCCGGACAGGGCTGACGAAACGCACCACAGACTTGGTGCGGGGAGCAGGAATGGGCCGGACTGGGCTGGCGACGCGCACCACAGACTTGGTGCGGAGAGCAGGAACGGGCCGGACAGGGCTGACGAAACGCACCACAGACTTGGTGCGGGGAGCAGGAATGGGTCGGACTGGGCTGGCGACGCGCACCACAGACTTGGTGCGGAGAGCAGGAATGGGCCGGACTGGGCTGGCGACGCGCACCACAGACTTGGTGCGGAGAGCAGGAATGGGCCGGACTGGGCTGGCGACGCGCACCACAGACTTGGTGCGGAGAGCAGGAACGGGCCGGACAGGGCTGACGAAACGCACCACAGACTTGGTGCGGGGAGCAGGAATGGACCGGACCGTACTGGGGACACACACCACTGGCCCTACACCGGGATCTGGAACGGGCCGGACCGGACTGGCAACACACGCCAGTACCTCTCGCCGTGCCTCTACATCCTCCATCCCCTCTTCGACCAGTGGCCCCCGTAACCTGGCGGCCTCCTCTGGCAACTCGCTGGGCCGCTCTATCGCGGCCTCCTGCTGGTCCGACGTCGTGAGCCCCCCCCTAAAAATGTTCTGGGAGTCTCTCCTCCCCGTGGGCCAGGCCTCGATAATTCTCGCCCAACTCTCGCTCTTCTGCTTCCAATCTCCGCCATTCAGCTCCTCATTCGGCTTGACCCAGTCGAAGCTCTGCCTCCACTGTTGCCAAGTCCACCCACTCTGCTCCTCACTAGGCTGCTTGGTCCAGTTCTGGTGGGTTCTTCTGTCACGAACGTCTAATGAGGCGGACCAATGCGCAGCGTTGAAGGTGAACATATTATATTTATTTAATGATCACACGATCAAAACAACAAACGAAAAACGTGACGTCTATGGTTACAACACAAACCAACACGAACAAGAACCCACAAAAACAAAGGAAAAACCGACAGTTTAAATATGGCTCCCAATCAGAGACAACCAGCAAACAGCTGACACTCGTTGCCTCTGATTGGGAGTCACTCAGGCCAACATAGAAATAGAGTACATAGATCTACACACCCTGGCTCAACATAACAGTGTCCCCAGAGCCAGGGCGTGACAATTTCTCAAGAAGTAATGGGACAACAAACAACATTCTGTTGATACGTCTGTTGGGTATCAAGATAGCGTCTAAAAAACATTTAAAAATTATCTTTGTAATGATGTAACGTTTTAGTACTGCCAAATACACCATCCATACACCCTCCATCATGAATGTCACACCCATTTGATAAATGAACACCACAGCCATGTTAAAATAACATAACATGTACATTTGTCCGAAGGGAAGAGGGAAAGGTCAGGCTAGAGAAGGAAGCTGACCTTTAGCCTGACTGGTGTGAGAACAGTGAGATAAGACTTTAACCCTCTTCTCTCCATGGCCATGGTCCGTGGGAATGGCCACAGTAAGAGCACATCCCTGCATTGTCCTCTACCACGCAATACACACACACACACACACACACACACACACACACACACACACACACACACACACACACACACACAAACACACACATACCCTCAGTCGGTAGAAGGACTTTGGTGAAAGGGCAATCTGCTGTCAGGGCCCGTATCCACAAAGTGTCTCAGGGTAGGAGTGGGGATCTAGGATCTGTCCATATAATCTCATTCATTATGACGTAAAAGGCTAAACTGATCCTAGATCAGCACTTACACTGAGAAGCTTTGTGGATACGGGCCCAAGTTTCCACGTTTCAATCACTTCTATTTATCTTGATGAGTGGCAACGTTGATGATCTCCTCTTCTCTCTCCCTATGTCCCATTATAAAACAAAAATGGAAACATTCTTAACATTCTATTAATTAACCGTGGGAAAACAACTGAGAACAGAGCTGAACAGAACAGAACAGGGCAGGACCCTCAGAATGACACAATGTCTCAAAGTGGACCTTTGATTTCCAGGGAATGAAACACAGTCTCAGAGACAGAAATGGTGTTTATACAATATGGCGGGGCTAAGGCTGACCTCTCCTGCTGCCTGGTTCCTGCTCCTGCCCATGTTGGCAGTCCTGTGCCCAGTCTGTGGCCTACAGATGTAGGATCTTAATTTGAGCCAGTTTGCTACAGCAGGAAAATAATCCTGCAGCAACTGGAAATGTGAATTATTATGTGAATCATAATTAATGGACATTCTTTGTAGGAGCTGATAAAATTTTTTGTCAGGGCAAATCAAGTCTGACATTTTAAAGTGGAAATTACAAACTTTAGAAGCCTTTTTAAACCTCGATATACACTGCAAGTTTACATTTCCTGCCGTGCAGGAAGATTCTCGCAACAAAAGAGTGATCAAATTAAGATTCTACATCTGTAGGTCCTAGGCCTCCTTCAGCCACTTATCCCATGTCAGTCCCCATCATTGTGTTTCCATACACAACAGCACAATGGATCATTCTTTTTGGCAGGGCTCTGACACGGCGGATATGTATCCGAGTGGCACCACGGAGGAAACATACATTTTATCGTTTATCTTTGATTGTCACAAGAACACAAACAGTCTCTCAGTTTACGCAGTCTCATTGGATATGTTATTGTGCCATAGGGGGAAAACGAATTCATTTAGTTTCCAAACAACTGACAATTAAGGGTGTGTGTGTGTGTGTGTGTGTGTGTGTGTGTGTGTGTGTGTGTGTGTGTGTGTGTGTGTGTGTGTGTGTGTGAGTATGTGTGTGTGTGTGATTGTGTGTGTGAGTGTGTGTGTGTCTGTGAGTATGTGTGTGTGTGATTGTGTGTGTGAGTGTGTGTGTGTCTGTGAGTATGTGTGTGTGATTGTGTGTGTGAGTGTGTGTGTGTCTGTGTCTGTCTGTGTTTGTGTATGTGTCTGTGTGGAAAGAAGTGGTCAGTCTTTCTCAAACCCACTCACACATCGTGCCTGGAGATGTGGAAGGCGGCCAAAGCTACAACTTGTCTCACCAGATAAAAACTGGTAAGGTACGACATCTAGTGGTTAGTTTTGTGACTGACAGTGAAAGATTATATGACTATTTACCTTGGTAACCGGGCACATACTGATGATGTCATAGAATAGTTGACGCAATGTTTTGCAGTGTGTACGTAAGTCTCTCATGACACACTGTTAACGTAACTGTCAACTAATTGTGATTAATAAAAAAGTATACCAGTTTCATTTAAGGACCAAAGGATTGACTGCCGTCCCATATAGATTGCAAAATAGTTGGGAAGAGATTTTTGACGTACCGATTCCATGGCATAGTGTTTATGAATTGATACGCAAAACGACGCTGGATTCAAAACTTATAATTTTTCAATTTAAATTATTATACAAAATTCTTGCTACCAATAGATAGCATTGTTGTTCACTAGTTTACTCCAATTAGGGAAGGGGTGGTGGGGTTGGAAAGTAATGAAGGGAAATATAATTTAAAATAGGATATGTGTGTATGTATGTATGTATGTATGTATGTATGTATGTATATATATATATATATACATACTGGCACTAATAATAAAACCCTAGCCTGGAATCCAAACGTATATGCATGAAACAGAGCAAGCTCCAGGCTAGACCAAGAATGTGGTTATGTAATATGCTTATTGTTGTTGTTGTTGTTGCTGTTGTTGTTGTTTGTGTTTGTTGATTTTCTGTTTCTTGTTGATCACTTTCTCACTGAATTAGAATTGTTTTTTTCTCGGAACCCAGGACCAACTGTTGAATGCGCTGGCCAACTACTCGATTTTTATTTTTTAAAATTTTTAGGGGGTAGATCAGCTTTAATATTGCAGATAGATTGTAACTTCCATCAATGTAATTGTCTGCATCACTTCCAATCCCGCATATGTTTTTTATATATATATGTATATATATTTGTGAGAAAAAAAACATATGCGGGATTGGAAGTATGTATATATATTTGTGAGAAAAAAAACATATGCGGGATTGGAAGTGATGCAGACAATTACATTGATGGAAGTTACAATCTATCTGCAATATTAAAGCTGATCTACCCCCTAAAAATTTAAAAAAATAAAAATCGAGTAGTTGGCCAGCGCATTCAACAGTTGGTCCTGGGTTCCGAGAAAAAAAAAATTCTAATTCAGTGAGAAAGTGATCAACAAGAAACAGAAAATCAACAAACACAAACAACAAGAACAGCAACAACAACAACAACAATAAGCATATTACATAACCACATTCTTGGTCTAGCCTGGAGCTTGCTCTGTTTCATGCATATACGTTTGGATTCCAGGCTAGGGTTTTATTATTAGTGCCAGTCAGTGGAGGCTGGTGGGAGGAGCTATAGGAGGACGGACTCATTGTAATGGCTAGAATGGAAACAATGGAATGGAGTCAAACATGTGATTTCCATACGTTTGATGTGTTTGATACCGTTCCATTTATTCCATTCCAGCCATTACAATGAGACCGTCCTCCTATAGCTCCTACCACCATCCTCCGCTGGTGCCAGTGGCCTTGGCCTGTGATGAGGAGTGTAGCCCTTCACCCCACCAGCCTGCACATGACTCTGTTTTTCAACATTACTGGAAGGACTGGGACAGGCAGGTTCAGAGAAGTCTTACATCACCACAACCTCATGCGTTTGTTGTGGTACTCTAGGCATGCTGGCATGGTCAGTTACATGGCTGTTGATACATTCAAACTGTCAATATATGTTTTCTGAGTGTTTTCTGGGGTGAAAAGATGGAAGGATGGATGATCTAGTCATGATTCAAAATCAAATGTTGTGTACTAGAAAGCACCGTTCAGTCATTCCACACAAGATAATAATGAAGGTGTGATATCCGACAGCACCCTCAGGTGAGCTACGATGAAGGCCCCTGGAATACAGGTGAGCTACGATGAAGGCCCCTCGGCTACAGGTGAGCTACGATGAAGGCCCCTGGGCTACAGGTGAGCTACGATGAAGGCCCCTGGGCTACAGGTGAACTACGATGAAGGCCCCTGGGATACAGGTGAACTACGATGAAGGCCCCTGGGCTACAGGTGAGCTACGATGAAGGCCCCTGAGATACAGGTGAACTACGATGAAGGCCCCTGGGCTACAGGTGAGCTACGATGAAGGCCCCTGGGATACAGGTGAACTACGATGAAGGCCCCTGGGATACAGGTGAACTACGATGAAGGCCCCTGGGCTACAGGTGAGCTACGATGAAGGCCCCTGGGCTACAGGGGAGCTATGATGAAGGCCCCTGGGCTACAGGTGAACTAAGCTACAGTACCTGTGAACCAGTGTGGGTCTGTATACTGTGTGTCTTTCCTAAACTACTGACGGTCGGTCCCATCTCCTTCTCTAAGCCAAATTCAGCACGTTGACATGATTACACCCACATGGCTAAAACCTCTCTACACCTCCAACGTGCCACAACCTGACAAAACATCCCTCCACGGTGGAAATGTTTGGGATCCCACCCCTGGAACCAAGCCCATGTGCATGAGTACACCCCTCCTGTGTACAACACCTATTTTGTTGTTGCTGGTTTTCAGAGGGGCACAATGAGTAACATGCTGTTCTGTGTTGTGGTGTGTGATGTGGACAGTATTGCACAAGCTGCTGTGATCGCCCAGGCTGGGTCGACCATGTGCTACTGGGGTGTCGAGGAGGCACATGACTTACTGTTTACAACCCCTAAACTTTCCAGAGTTGTGCAACGCACACGCACACACACACACACACACACACACACACACACACACACACACACACACACACACACACACACACAATCTATCTTTTAGGCTATGTAGATGTAAAGGGTAAAGGAAGAGGGTGGGGGAGGGGAACGGGGCAGAGGATAGGACATGTAATTCTATTTCAATAGTGTGTACTACCAGATCAGTCACTCTTCTCAGTAGACATACAGTGGGGGAAAAAATTATTTAGTCAGCCACCAATTGTGCAAGTTCTCCCACTTAAAAAGATGAGAGAGGCCTGTAATTTTCATCATAGGTACACGTCAACTATGACAGACAAAATGAGAAAAAAAATCCAGAAAATCACATTGTAGGATTTTTAATGAATTTATTTGCAAATTATGGTGGAAAATAAGTATTTGGTCAATAACAAAAGTTTCTCAATACTTTGTTATATACCCTTTGTTGGCAATGACACAGGTCAAACGTTTTCTGTAAGTCTTCACAAGGTTTTCACACACATTTTGGCCCATTCCTCCATGCAGATCTCCTCTAGAGCAGTGATGTTTTGGGGCTGTCGCTGGGCAACACGGACTTTCAACTCCCTCCAAAGATTTTCTATGGGGTTGAGATCTGGAGACTGGCTAGGCCACTCCAGGACCTTGAAATGCTTCTTATGAAGCCACTCCTTCGTTGCCCGGGCGGTGTGTTTGGGATCATTGTCATGCTGAAAGACCCAGCCACGTTTCATCTTCAATGCCCTTGCTGATGGAAGGAGGTTTTCACTCAAAATCTCACGATACATGGCCCCATTCATTCTTTCCTTTACACGGATCAGTCGTCCTGGTCCCTTTGCAGAAAAACAGCCCCAAAGCATGATGTTTCCACCCCCATGCTTCACAGTAGGTATGGTGTTCTTTGGATGCAACTCAGCATTCTTTGTCCTCCAAACACGACGAGTTGAGTTTTGACCAAAAAGTTCTATTTTGGTTTCATCTGACCATATGCTATTCTCCCAATCCTCTTCTGGATCATCCAAATGCACTCTAGCAAACTTCAGACGGGCCTGGACATGTACTGGCTTAAGCAGGGGGACACGTCTGGCACTGCAGGATTTGAGTCCCTGGTGGCGTAGTGTGTTACTGATGGTAGGCTTTGTTACTTTGGTCCCAGCTCTCTGCAGGTCATTCACTAGGTCCCCCCGTGTGGTTCTGGGATTTTTGCTCACCGTTCTTGTGATCATTTTGACCCCACGGGGTGAGATCTTGCGTGGAGCCCCAGATCGAGGGAGATTATCAGTGGTCTTGTATGTCTTCCATTTCCTAATAATTGCTCCCACAGTTGATTTCTTCAAACCAAGCTGCTTACCTATTGCAGATTCAGTCTTCCCAGCCTGGTGCAGGTCTACAATTTTGTTTCTGGTGTCCTTTGACAGCTCTTTGGTCTTGGCCATAGTGGAGTTTGGAGTGTGACTGTTTGATGTTGTGGACAGGTGTCTTTTATACTGATAACAAGTTCAAACACATGCCATTAATACAGGTAACGAGTGGAGGACAGAGGAGCCTCTTAAAGAAGAAGTTACAGGTCTGTGAGAGCCAGAAATCTTGCTTGTTTGTAGGTGACCAAATACTTATTTTCCACCATAATTTGCAAATAAATTCATTAATAATCCTACAATGTGATTTTCTGGAGAAAAAAATTCTCAATTTGTCTGTCATAGTTGACGTGTACCTATGATGAAAATTACAGGCCTCTCTCATCTTTTTAAGTGGGAGAACTTGCACAATTGGTGGCTGACTAAATACTTTTTTTCCCCACTGTATAGTAGAGGAATATGGCAGATTCTACCGGCCCTATTACAAACTATGTGGATTCTAGAACTTGTGTTCATTCTAATTCTATGTTATTTACTCTGTCAAATCTGCATTTCTTTCTGTCAGCCATGGATTAGATTTACAGTCTCCTAGAGCATCTTCAAGGAAACCAGCATGTTTACAATTTCTCTGTATAACACCAGAATGTGGACATGGTTATGTTATCACTAATCTCAGTTAACCCAGAACTAAAATTTGTCCAGGAGAGATGAAGTTATAACATACCTAATGTCTGGCTATGAGAAGGCATATGCATTACGTGTGACCTATATCTGCAGAGGGCGAAAGGGGTCAATCAAAGATGTAAACAGATGTGAATGACCCTAGGCGTGGGTTGTGGTGTTGTGGGTGACGAGACATGTTGTTATTGGCGGGACCATACCCTGTCACAAGTTGTTTGGCCAGTTGTCTATTTGATTTGGCCCCTGCGTCTGGATCTCCCACAGAAGGGGAGAGAGGGGGTGTTGCTAAGTATGGAATGTGCCGGGGTCCGAAGGGATTCATTTTCTCAGAATTGAGCCTTGCAAACAAGCAAAGGGAGGGACCCGTGCCTCAGACGGCGTGGAGGCTCGGGTGTCACAGGCAGCCCAGCAGTATAAATAGTCAGTTGTGGCCGGAGAGTGGCTAGATCAAAATAAACCAAGTGAAGACAGCAGTCACTATACCAGACTGCAATAGAAGGAGAGACAGACACAGAGAAAGAAAGAACCACACAGCCTAAGACGAAGCGCCTAGGCCACCCACCCAGGATTTTAAGGACTTATACCTTGTGAGAACAGAGAAGCCCATCTATCCAGACATGGATATCCAGAGCGGCCAGGTGACGCACCAGCCCAGCCCCAGGGAGAGCCTGGAGAGCCAGCTGAGCTGCCCCATCTGCCTGGAGATGTTCCAGAAGCCTGTGGTCATCCTACCCTGCCAACACAACCTGTGCCGCGGCTGCGCCAGCGACCTCTACGACTCCCGCAACCCCTACCACTACTCCGGGGGCATCTTCCGCTGCCCCACCTGCCGCTTCGAGGTCGTCCTGGACCGCCACGGCGTCTACGGCCTGCAGAGGAACCTGCTGGTGGAGAACATCATCGATATCTACAAGCAGCAGCCGGAGAGCGGCGGCGGAGAAGTAGGAAGTAACGTTTCAGACCCACCGCTGAAGGACAAAGATATCAAGGAGCCCATGTGTACAGAGCACGAGGACGAGCGCATCAATATTTACTGTGTGACCTGCCAGACGCCCACCTGCTCCATGTGCAAAGTGTTCGGCCAGCACAAGGACTGTGAGGTGTCACCCCTGCAGAGCGTCTACGATACCCAGAAGGCCGAGCTGCGGAACGCCGTAGATCTCCTTGCGGCGGGTAACAGCTGCGTCCAGGCCGTGATGGCTCAGATGGACGACACATGCAAGAGCATCGAGGAGAACGGCCAGCTCCAGAAGAGACGTCTGGGGGAGAGTTTCGACTTGCTCTACGCCATCCTGGAGGAACGTAAGGGCCAGCTCCTGGAAAAGATCACCCAGGAGGAGGAGAGTAAGCTGGGGTTGCTGAGGTCCCTGGTGGAGAGGTACACGGAGCAGCTCCAGGCTAGTATCAACCTAAAGGAGAAGGCGGCCCAGACCATGGAGAAGGGCAATGCAGCCGAGTTCCTGATTAGTGGGAAGGAGCTGATCGCACAGGCCAAAGAGGCTGCTAAAGGCTCCAACATAGAGAGGCCCGAGCCTGGGTTCGAGAACATGGAGCACCTCACACTGTGCACAGAAGACGTGGAGGTCATCTTGTACCAAATGGGCTTTGGACTGGGGGATGATGATGATGTGGTGACAGAGGAAGAAGAAGAGGAGGAGGAAGAAGAGGAGGAGGAAGAAGAGGAGGAATAGTAAAAACTCTAACTAAAGACTGAATTATAAGTACTGTATTATTGCAGTTGAGGAGAGGTTTGGGTACTGAGATAAGGATTGGTTTGATGAACAAGCTGCTTTTTAAGAAAGAGTAACTAGTTATTTATTAACTAGTTATAACTAGAATATTCACTGTGGTGAATACACAATTTAGAGTGCAATTCTGAAAAGTAGTTTTTTTCACTAACAAAATGAAACATTTTGTTTGGACTCTTTTTTTTATACTTTTGTATTTCTATATGTTTATACGGTACTGTTTTTGATATCTCCTGAAATGGATATCTCATGGAAATAACTATGTTTACACTTGAATGCTTTTCACATAATGTACATTGTTCAAGTCTAGACTAGATCGAAAAAAGAAAAAAACATATCAAAGCATTATTTATGTTATGTATAATATATCATTGTCTGTCAAACTATTGAAAACTTGAATTGCTGCAAAATGCACTTAATTCACTAGTGTTGTTTTTAACACAACTGTAATATTTCTAATGTCATTGAGAGTTTAAAGAAATAAAGTGTTGCGGAAATACTTTGCTCATCCTGTCAATGTCCCACACACCTCACTGACGAATAGTGCTTTATTTAGCGCTAAACATTTACATGGCTCATGAATTTAGACTATAGCCTTACTTAGTATTCTTGCTGGTGAAAAATAGGGGCTATTTTTACAGGGCTAGAATGGGAGAGGTGGTGAAGGGCCTTAAAGGTCTGGAATAGATCAGTGTAGCAGGCTGGGTAGAGGAGGGGGGGAGGGTCTCATGTTTCTGTCCCTGACCTAGCCTCTTCTCCACTTGTCTTGACCATTCCAGTTGCTGTCTAACTCTGTCTGGTATGCCTATGGGTCAGAGGTCAAGCCTGATACCATTATCGGACACGAATGGAAAAAAAAGAGGTGGCAGCAGCACTTTACAAAAACGGTCTGCGAGTCGAGACCACTTTGACCGGGGGTTATTTCTGATGGACAACGTAAATGTTAAGCTGGTCACATGGAAGTGATGCAGACAATTACATTGATGGAAGCTACAATCTATCTGCAATATTAAAGCTGATCTACACCCTAAAAAAAGAAAGGAAAGAAAAGGTGGTCACATGAATCCTTTGGTACATGCTATACATGCAATGAAAGTGCATTGAGTCAATAGGAGATTTTTGTGGTTTTGAAGCAATGTAATCCATTATCACTGTGGATCCTCTTCCGCAGATCTTCTATAAACCGATGACTTCAAATGATAGGCTATGTTTAATCCATTCGCCATTCAATACCAATGACCCATTTCTCTACAGTACATTTCCCAGTGTGTGAATAGACTTACAGGTTGTTCCATTTGATTTCAATCACTTTTTGACCACACCCTGTTTGTTTTGAATGTAACTTCCCATACATATTTGCCCATGTTAGAAGTGGTCAGAAATTGACTTTTTGAACCAGAATGCCGAAACATTTAGGAGATAGAGGTGGTCGAAGTTGACTCATTTTGCATACCCCATCATACCATGAGACATCCATGTCTGCATTCTAGAGTATACTGTGTCTCAACCGATGGCTGGAACAACACAAACACCTCAGATGATGTCAAATATGATCTAAGCTACAACATATGCGAAAATGAAAATAATCTGAGTTTACGTGTTTTTAGATAATTGATGTTAAAGGGACATATTTTAAATTTTTATTTAAATTTTAAATTAAAAAAATCAAGAAGATTATAAAATAGTTTGACAACCCTGTTTGTAAGCTTTTAAATTATATTAAACTCAACCGTTTATCTTTTCCAGTGATGAAGACATGGATGTCTCATGGTATGATGAGGTATGCAAAATTGGTCAACTTTGAGCACCTCTCTATCTCCTAAATGTTTTGGCATTCAGGTCCAAAAACTAACTTTCTTACGACGTGCAAATATGTATAAAAAGTTTTGTTCAACTCAAAAGGGGTGCAGTCAAAAAGTGATTGAAATCAAATGGAACGACCCTTATGTAAGTAGCCTACATCAACAGCAACAGCAGTGAAACTGTGTGGAACCAAAGCCTGTATCACCATCTCTGGTGGAACTAGAGATAGTTTATCTGACATTGGTAGGCCTGTATCTTTATGGGAATGACCTGACTGCCCTCTGCTCTGGAGTCATCCAGCTGACTGCTCTCAGCCTCTCACTGACCACATGGTGCTGGTGAAGAACTGATAAAGACAGTCAACAGGCTGTCAGGCTGCACTCACTGAGAGAGCCCAGAAACCCCACCACCACCACCACCACTCACTGTTGTTACTGTTCAGTACCAGCCAATGCAGCCAGAGCCCAGAAACCCCACCACCACCACCACCACTCACTGTTGTTACTGTACAGTACCAGCCAATGCAGCCAGAGCCCAGAAACCCCACCACCACCACCACTCACTGTTGTTACTGTACAGTACCAGCCAATGCAGCCAGAGCCCAGAAACCCCACCACCACCACCACTCACTATTGTTACTGTACAGTACCAGCCAATGCAGCCAGAGCCCAGAAACACCACCACCACCACCACTCACTGTTGTTACTGTACAGTACCAGCCAATGCAGCCAGAGCCCAGAAACCCCACCACCACCACCACTCACTGTTGTTACTGTACAGTACCAGCCAATGCAGCCAGAGCCCAGAAACACCACCACCACCACCACTCACTGTTGTTACTGTACAGTACCAGCCAATGCAGCCAGAGCCCAGAAACACCACCACCACCACTCTACTCTACTCTACCGTGCAACTACAGAGCCTGGAGGCACACACTGTTATGTAGGGGAACCAAATCTGGTGTGTGCTGCCGCTGGCTAGCTGTTTAGGTTAAATGTCTGTCACCAGAGACTATGTACCGGTTAGTTCTGTACTAGAACGAGACACACTCCAGGAAAGCTTTCATTTAGTGTGTTTACCATACTGTACTACCGTATTAGAAGTTAGGCTACTGTAAAACAACCCATACTGTACTACCATATTAGACGGTAGGCTACTGTAAAACAACCCACACTGTACTACCGTATTAGACGGTAGGCTACTGTAAAACAACCCATACTGTACTACCGTATTAGATGGTAGGCTACTGTAAAACAACCCATACTGTACTACCGTTTTAGATGGTAGGCTACTGTAAAATAACCCATACTGTACTACCGTATTAGATGGTAGGCTACTGTAAAACAACCCATACTGTACTACTCTATTATATGGTAGGCTACTGTAAAACAACCCATACTGTACTACCGTATTAGACGGTAGGCTACTGTAAAACAACCCATACTGTACTACCGTATTAGATGGTAGGCTACTGTAAAACAACCCATACTGTACTACTGTATTAGACGGTAGGCTACTGTAAAACAACCCACACTGTACTACCGTATTAGACGGTAGGCTACTGTAAAACAACCCATACTGTACTACCGTATTAGATGGTAGGCTACTGTAAAACAACCCATACTGTACTACCGTATTAGATGGTAGGCTACTGTAAAACAACCCATACTGTACTACCGTATTAGATGGTAGGCTACTGTAAAACAACCCACACTGTACTACCGTATCAGACGGTAGGCTACTGTAAAACAACCCACACTGTACTACCATATTAGACAGTAGGTTACTGTAAAACAACCCATACTATAATGCCGTATTAGACGGTAGGTTACTGTAAAACAACCCATACTGTACTACCATATTAGACAGTAGGCTACTGTAAAACAACCCACACTATACTACCGTATCAGACGGTAGGCTACTGTAAAACAACCCATACTGTCCTACCGTATTAAACCGTAGGCTACTGTGAAACAAGCTAGACATGAGAAAGGCGACAGCTGCGTTTCCTGACGCTGCAAAATAACCTTCACACACCTGTCTCCACGCTTCTACTCTTTAGACTCTTCAGCCCAGACGGAGTGGGAATGTGAACTGACTGTATGGGATTTAGATCAGTTGTACACCATAACTTGTCAAAGTAGCATTAACATGACTTGAGATGAGAAGTATATTTGAGATGATGGCTGGTGTATTCTTGGCTTCCTGCCAGGTCCAGGTGGTTAGTGATAGACCTACGGAAGCCTGCCAATGTATGCAATACCTATAGCGGTATGAAGCCTATAGGTCTCATATGTCTGGTATATGTGAGAGTGCATGGCCTGGTGGCTCATGTTACAGACAGTGCATGTGGATGTACAGTGCAGGCCACCACAGGCACCAGACAATGTGGCCCTGTCAATCTCAATCTAATTCAGTGTACAATATGTTTTACATAGGCGACGAATAGTTTTATTGCAGTATCGTTGATTACATTACAATTCTGACCTCTATATTAGTTAGACCTCTGTTTGGCAGGTTGGCCAGATGTCCAGCCCGTTTTACCATTGCAAATCTGTTACAGCTCACCTCAGGTTGGCAAACTTGGCATCAATGACTAGTCATTTCACTAAAGCTCAATTGAAGTTTGTCCTTGACTCTTACATGTGTACAGTAACTATAGTAACACTGGCCAAACAGCTAACCTTTGCCTTTCATTTCTAACTTTAGACCTTTCTAAAGGTCTGCTCTCTACTGTAACCTAAAAGGGTATTGACTTCCTCCACATTTGGGCTTGATTGGGCTGCAAAGGTGATCAACGTTGTGCTGCAGTGGCCAGCTCTTTCTAAGTGTAGCAGCCAGCAATGCAGCAGTGTTTTACTAAATAAGAGCAGGGACAAAGTAGGAGTGCTGGTCTAGGATCAGTTTGGCCTTTTAGATCAAAATGAGTAATATGACATGGACAGAGGGGTCCTGATCCTAGATCAGCACTTCTAAGTGTAGCAGCCATAGCAATGCAGAGTTTTACTAAATAAGAGCAGGACTTCCCCTGGAAGGCTACCAGTGCCTTGCTGGTCGCTAATTTTAGAGCCTTGAATCAGACTGCCCTTAGCCTTGCCTTGCCTCAGTGAAGGACACCTGATGCTTACTCTCTCTTTTCACCATCCTATCACTATCCTCCCCCTCTTAAGCCAGGAATGGGGCCAATGCTTTAGTTAGACGGATGGCTGCAGGGAGTCGGGGGACTAAAAGAAGGACCACAGATGTGTACGGACCTTTCAGACCTACAAGGCTTGTGTTTGGCCCTTGAAACGACAACTACAGTATACTGTCTCAATGACCAAACCTAGCCAGCATGCATGGTTGAGTCCTGTACTGATAAAATAACATACAGAACATTTATATGAAATGCTGTTAAAGGAAATATCCATCGAAAAACTATATTTTGGTATTTTACAGTCCCAACATGTTTTGCATGTCAGCAGACCAGTTTTCAAGATATTGGACTTTCAAGAAGAAAAGTGTCAGTTGCCACATCATCATGATGATGCATTTTGCATCATATGAGGCATTTTGCATCATCATGAAGATGTGGCAAAAGACACTTTGCTATTTGTTGTTGTTGAGTGGAGTTATCCTTTAATTGCTGTTGACATATTTGATTTGTTTCAACACCAGTGGAGGACAGTGATTTCCCCAATGTTGTTAATAAAATGATCTGGCACAACCTGCCCTTGCAGATCAGAAGTTACCAGATAGTAGCCGAGCCACCAACGCTGATACATACAGTAGCTCTGCCTTGTTTCCACCATAGTACTTTGACCTACAGGAAAATAATCCTGCAGCAACAGGACATTTGAATTATGGAAAAGTGAAAATTACTAACTTCAGAATCCTTTTAAAACTTAAAATAAACGACAAGCTTTATATTTCCTGCATTGCAGGAAAGTTATCTTGCAACAGGGTGATCAAAATAAGATCCTACATCTGTATCCTGTCCTTTGAGAGCCACAATGAGTTGCCATCAAATACAGGGGAAAGGTAGCAAGTTTCCAGAATGGAAACTAAGTCTTCCTGACTGGGTTAATGTGCCCTGTTCCCTCTGTGTGGACAGCCAGTGCTATGGAAACTAAGTCTTCCTGACTGGGTTAATGTGTCCCCTTCCCTCTGTGTGGACAGCCAGTGCTATCTTTGTGCTGCTAAGGGCACCTTTCTCCAGCACACTGTCACCAATAGAGGCCTTCATGTTGTTGATGCTCTATTTGATAGTTGCAACTTATCACTGTTCAAAATAGCTTTTCACACCAAGAGTGCAGTGAGAGGTCAGTCACCAATGTGCAGTGAGAGGTAAAAATCTGATTATGAATGAGTGAAACTCATGGCTAGAAGTTGAGTGAGTATTATATGAACACAACATGTCAGTGGTCTATATATAAACAGGTAGAATAAATCAGACATTTAATTAAGTGATAATGCCTGAGAAGCCGGTGTTTGGAGGATATATTGGCACGGGTGTTGTTAGGCCAGAGACAAAGTCGGCAAACTGTGTCAATGTATCCTCCAAACACCGGCTTCGAGGGCATTATCACTTTAATACAACGGGTTACCAACATATTCAAATAATGATTGACATATTTTCATGAAAAATGTTATTTTGATGAATTTATTCATATTCACATATTCCTAACACATGCTATTTAAAATAGCTTATGTAATGCCTATTACAGAACTCTTCAGTCTCCTTATTCATTTAGCAGGAAAATATTTTGTTTTCTAATATCTGTACTCATATTTACTCTGTTGGGGAAAACATACTTACTGATGTGATGTTATTTTGGTATCTTTTGAGGGCTACTGTCATCCGAGGCCCTTGCATCAGTAATCTATGACTGAATTAAAATGGTAGGCTAGATTTGGGGAGAATACAGTCCATTTTGACCTGTTATTTAGTTGTTAAAACTACTTGGAGTTGGAGGAGGGGTGAGACGCTCGCTCATCCTCTCTCTTCTGTGAGACTCAGAGCATGTGATGAACAACAGACTTCTTCAGGCCATTCGCAAATGTGTTGCCTCAACTCCAGGGAATCAACAACTGACCTCACAGCTGTCTGCTCTGCGCTGGGCGTAAAGGTAATTCATGATATTAATATATGCTAAATCAAAGATGAGAAATAGTTTTTGTAGCCTACACGATGTAATTTAGAAAAGTAAGTACAAGAAAATGTATAAACATTAATTATAAGATCTTTTCAGATGCTGCTTTTTAAATCAATCTGGTGCTACAGTAAAACAATGTTAAAATGAGTGGTCAGTCTAGTTAACGAGGCTAATCTGGTCCACCCTGTGGAGTAAGTGGACATTTAGCAGTGGTGTCAATGTTTCCATATGTTGTGTTGGCTTGGGTACATGGTTGATAAACCTTCAGGATTCTCACTAGTTTTGGTTACTTTACAGGGACCATATTCTCACTAGTTTTGGTTACTTTACAGGGACCATATTCTCACTAGTTTTGGTTACTTTACAGGGACCATATTCTCACTAGTTTTGGTTACTTTACAGGGACCATATTCTCACTAGTTTTGGTTACTTTACAGGGACCATATTCTCACTAGTTTTGGTTACTTTACAGGGACCATATTCTCACTAGTTTTGGTTACTTTACAGGGACCATATTCTCACTAGTTTTGGTTACTTTACAGGGACCATCTCTGTGTTGCTGTAGAGTACTGGTTCATATTCTCCACCACCACCATGGACCTGACCACGCTCTCAGACGACGAGGCCAAGCACATCTGGGAGGTCATACAGAGAGACTTCACCCTCAGGAAGAAAGAAGAAGAGAGACTGGGGTGGGTCACTTTTCAATAAGGTTCAATATAATATTTCAGAGGTTTAGTAAGAAAATAATACATTGAATCAACGTTGAAGGGTGGAAGGCTTGGAATGTGTTTTTCAATAGCATATCTGACATAACAAACTCCTTGTCTGTATGTGACATATATAATCATGAGGTCTTACGCTTACAGCATTTAGGACTCTGTAACAATGGATACTTATTGTCTGTCTTTTAGCTGAATGCCAACACTATAGATTCCATACGAGTCAATCACACTGAGGTCCTCCGAGACACCGCTATCTATATTTTAGCCATATGTTTTCCACAGTGTGTGTGCATGTGTGTGTATGTGTGTGTGTGTGTTTGTGTGTGTGTGTGTGTGTCTGTCTGTGTGTCTGTGTGTCTGTGTGTCTGTGTGTGTGTGTGTGTGTGTTCAGGCTTCAGGAATATAAGTGTGAAACAGGCCTGCTGTTGTGAGTCAGCTCATCACAGTGATCATGGCTAAGTCACAAGGCCCATACTGCCTGTACTGTGTCCCAGGGAAAACAAGTTGCCAAGAGGCCTATTCTCTCTGGGACACAAAGACTCCTCTGTCTGTCTTCCTCATCTTCTCATACTCCTAAAGGAAAATAGACTTCCAGTCAGACCTCACTTTATTTTATTCAGAAACTGTCAGAAGGACATTGTGTAAAAGGTTTTGTTCTCTATAAGTTATTTAATGTAGTCCCTGCTGAAACAGACAAAAACAGAACAACAGAATGGTACATTATAAGTGTGATCCTGCACGCATGATTCCACAAAGCCAACCTTAAGGTGATTTATTATAATCCATGGAGTTAACAGGGACTTAATGTTATCTTCTTAATGCTATCTACTAATCTACTGCATACTGATTTCATCACTTCTCTATGCCCTTTCCTCTCCTCTCCTCTCCTCTCCTCTCCTCTCCTCTCCTCTCCTCTCCTCTCCTCTCCTCTCCTCTCCTCTCCTCTCCTCTCCTCTCCTCTCCTCTCCTCTCCTCTCCTCTAGGGATCTAAAGACTAAGATAGAGAAGGAGGACACTAAGATTGAGCTGCTGGGGACTCAGACCACCCTGGTAGACTCTCACTGTATCCGCTGTCTGCAGCCCTTCAAGTTCCTGGTCAACAGTAAGCGTCAGTGCATAGACTGCAAGATGTACACCTGCAAGGCATGCAGCCGCTACAACAAGAAGGATCACGGCTGGGTGTGCGACCCCTGCCGGATGACAAGGTGGGGCCCGTGGGTGTCAAGGTCTCCTGAATACACAGTGTTAACAGATTCTCCTGAACACACACTGTAGTAATAACAGATGGGTTTGGAAGCATTGGCAATCGTGTTTGACTGACCAGGTCTTAAACCCAGATCGTCTGTATCATTATGAAGCTTCAGGCAGGTAGAGAAGAGGGCCAACTCTTATAAGGCTAGTAATAGTATGTAGTTAGAGAAGAGGGCCAACTAGGGCCTCCCGAGTGGCGCAGCGGTCTAAGGCACTGCATTACAGTACTTGAGGCATCACTACAGACCCGGGTTCGATCCCAGGCTGTGTCACAGCCGGCCGTGACCGGGAGACCCATGAGGCGGCGCACAATTGGCCCAGCGTCATCCGGGTTAGGGGAGGGTTTGGCCGGCCGGGATTTCCTTGTCCCATCGCGCACAAGCGACTCCTTGTGGCGGGCCGGGCGCCTGCAAGCTGACTTTGGTCGCCAGCTGGACGGTGTTTCCTCCAACACATTGGTGCAGCTGGCTTCCGCGTTAAGCGAGCAGTGTGTCAAGAAGCAGTGCGGGATGGCGAGGAGGACGCATGGCTCTTGTCCTTCGCCTCTCCCAAGTCCGTAGGAGAGTTGCAGCGATGGGACAAGACTGTAACTACCAATTGGATATCATGTAAAAGTATGAAACATATATATATGACTACATAACAGTATGTAGTCAGAGAAGAGGGCCAAGTGTTCTGTTCAAGTCACATGGTACGGACACCAGCTCTATGGGGTTCATTTACATTCCACTGATGATGGGGTCCATATTGAGACTGGAATGATTCTTGTGTTTACCTCGCAGGGTCCTGAAAATCGGAACGGTGGGATGGTACCATGACAACGTGCGCACCCGTTTCAAGCGCTTCGGCAGTGCCAAGGTGATGAAGTCTCTTTACAAGCGACTCAATGGAGAGGGTGGGTTCTTTTTGTTTGATTATTGATTCATTGTGCATACTTCTAAATGTAAGCGCATGTTACAGTTGTGGTTGTTGTTGAGACATGTGTCCAAGTGTCACATTTTGGTCACCAGATGATCAGGAGTGTGTCACATGGCTGGCTTTAATGAAGAGTCACATCGTAGGGCCTGTAATCACACCGGGGTGACATGCCCACGCTATGATGACATATGGTCACCAGTGGCGGCTGGTGGGAGGAGCTATAGAAGGACGGGCTCATTTTAATGGCTAGAATGGAATAAATGGAATGGTATCAAAAACATCAAACATATGGAAACCACTCGTTTGACTCGGTTCCATTGATTCCATTCCAGCCATTACAATGAGCCTGTCCTCCTATGGCTCCTCCCACCAGCCTCCACTAATGGTCACATGTAGTGTTCTAGAACTGAGAACAGTGTTCTAGAACTGAGTGGCTGTTGTATGTTCTGTATTCTAACAGTCCTCTTGCCCAGACCTCACAGAGGACAAAGAGATCATTTGAAGTGTATATGTTATCAGTAA
Organism: Coregonus lavaretus; assembly: GCF_964263955.1. Classification (NCBI taxonomy): domain Eukaryota; kingdom Metazoa; phylum Chordata; class Actinopteri; order Salmoniformes; family Salmonidae; genus Coregonus; species Coregonus lavaretus. Next base: position 88,999 of record NW_028164678.1, read on the forward strand.
CAGTATATCACTACTCTTTGTCTTCACAGGCACCCGTCGTGATAGTGATACACAAAGCATGCCCGACTTCCGCAGTAAGTAGAATAAATGAAGGCAATGGGAAAAAACTAACAAATATTTTAACATACCTGAAAGCTGTGTAACCCTGTGTCACATTTACATACCATAGTAGAGTTGATAACACCAGCATAAGCACTATGATATGCAAATGTAACACAAGGTTACACAGTTTGGAGAAAAAAAAGGTTTGTGACCCCTTCCTCTCCCTCTCCCCCCTATAGATGATAGGTACAACGGTCACGATGAGGACTATGCAGAAGCAGAAGCGCAGCGATACAAAATGGTAAACCATTTTTCCTCTCCATATCGTTCTAGAGAAACTAGACATAATATCCCAGACTCACTATTTCTCTTTGTGTCTCCATCCTGTTGTTTTTTCAGATGCGCAAGAACAAGCGCCTGCTCTCTGTTCATCCCATGGACTTGGATGTGGATATAGAAGAGTATTTTCCACCCCACTCTCACACTCACTCTCGTCGACAATCCTTCCAGGTAGACGGACAAAACAGTCTTGGTTTCTACTAGCCAAAAGTAGTGCATTGTGGGAATGGGGGGTTATTTGAGATTGTGATTGTTATGTCACCTCTCTACAGCAGATCCAGGAGGAGCGAGGCGGTGGCCACCGGGGTGACATGGAGTACATGGACATGCAGCAACAACAACACAGCATGAACCGTAGGAAGAGCCTGGATAGGTACAACATGCGCCATGGTAAGCAACACGCAACACGCAACACACTCGCACACACAGAGACATTCAATCAGACCTTGTTAGTTTGCAATGTACTGTCGTGGTCAAAAGTTTTGAGAATGACACAAGTATTGGTCTTCACAAAGTTTGCTGCTTCAGTGTTTTTAGATATTTTTGTCAGATGTTACTATGGTATACTGAAGTATAATTACAAGCATTCCTTAAGTGTCAAAGGCTTTTATTGACAATTACATTAAGTTTATGCAAAGAGTCAATATTTGCAGTGTTGACCCTTCTTTTTCAAGACCTCTGCAATCCACCCTGGCATGCTGTCAATTAACTTCTGGGCCACATCCTGACTGATGGCAACCCATTCTTGCATAATCAATGCTTGGAGTTTGTCAGAATTTGTGGGTTTTTGTTTGTCCACCCGCCTCTTGAGGATTGACCATAAGTTCTCAATGGGATTAAGGTCTGGGGAGTTTCCTGGCCATGGACCCAAAATGTCGATGTTTTGTTCCCCGAGCCACTTAGTTATCACTTTTGCCTTATGGCAAGGTGCTCCATCATTGCTGGAAAAGGCATTGTTCGTCACCAAACTGTTCTTGGATGGTTGGGAGAAGTTCCTCTCGGAGGATGTGTTGGTACCATTCTTTATTCATGGCTGTTTTCTTAGGCAAAATTGTGAGTGAGAAGCAACCCCACACGTGAATGGTCTCAGGATGCTGTCCTGTTGGCATGACACAGGACTGATGGTAGCACTCACCTTGTCTTCTCCGGACAAGCTTTTTTCCAGATGCCCCAAACAATCGGAAAGGGGATTCATCAGAGAAAATGACTTTACCCCAGTCCTCAGCAGTACAATCCCTGTACCTTTTGCAGAATATCAGTCTGTCCCTGATGTTTTTCCTGGAGAGAAGTGGCTTCCTCGCTGCCCTTTTTGACACCAGGCCATCCTCCAAAAGTCTTCGCCTCACTGTGCGTGCAGATGCACTCACACCTGCCTGCTGCCATTCCTGAGCAAGCTCTGCACTCCTTGCAGGTAACCATGGTTAACAGAGGAAGAACAATGATTTCAAGCACCACCCTCCTTTTAAAGCTTCCAGTCTGTTATTCTAACTCAATCAGCATGACAGAGTGTTCTTCAGCCGTGTCCTTGTCAACACTCTCACCTGTGTTAACGAGAGAATCACTGACATGATGTAAGCTGGTCCTTTTGTGGCAGGGCTGAAATGCAGTGGAAATGTTTTTTGGGGATTAAGTTCATTTTCATGGCAAATAGGGACTTTGCAATTAATTGCAATTCATCTGATCACTCTTCATAACATTCTGGAGTATATGCAAATTGCCATCATAAAAACTGAGGCAGCAGACTTTGTGAAAATTAATATTTGTGTCATTCTCAGAACTTTTGACCACGACTGTAATGGCATAAAAATATTACAACAACAGTAATCTCACACCAAACTGACATTTGCTAATATAACCTGAGTCAAAGCATTGGTCCTCAGACGATGGGCAGTATGGGATGGTGCGTGCCCGCTCCCTGTCCAAGATCAGCTCCTCTATGAACCGCCAGCACTATGTGGACACGTCAGAAGAGGAGGAGGGAGGGCGCAACACCATGTACCAGACCCCCCATCGCCGACGCCCTTCCCACGGCCTAGTTGGCTCTCACGAGAACCTGCAGGTCCCCCCACAGCCACCGGTAGGGGACGTGTGTATGACAAGTGTGTGTGAGAATGGTGTTTGTGTGTGTGTGTGTGACGTGTGTGTGAGTGAGTGTTCGTGTGTGTGTGAGAGAGAGAGAGAGAGAGAGAGAGAGAGAGAGAGAGAGAGAGAGAGAGAGAGAGAGAGAGAGAGAGAGAGAGAGAGAGAGAGAGAGAGAGAGAGAGAGAAAAGAAAGAGAGAGAGAAAGATAAAAAAGAGAGAAATATAAAGAGAGAGAGAGAAATAGAGCTGAAACAGAGATGAGAGAGATGATGTCCCTCTACACTATTAAACTACCCTGACCATAGAAAATGACCCACGTTAACTAACAAACAAGGGTGGACTTGTCCTTCCTCTCAAGCCTGGGAAGATGGATTTCAAACAGTGTTGGGCTGCATTACATTGTACATGTATTTATTGGAAGTTGATCTTGTGTCTCAAGTGATGCATGCTGGGTTTTTTAGTGGATTGAACTTTAGAGAGCAGAACAGAGACGTTGTTTCTTGATTTGGATAATTAATTAATAGGGTGTAATCAGCTGCTCTGCTCAGTCAATGATTACAACGTCTATTTTGAGTGATTACTCCATGCAAGTCTGGTCTAATACTATCTCCAACCTTGTTTCAGGTTTGCCTCTCCATTCATTCACAATGTACGTTTGTATTGGTCTCACCTCACTCCTCTCCTGTCATTATGATGCAGATCAATGCGCTAAACAAGCGCATGTCAGCCATAGAGAGTCTCCTCAACCGGCTGGAGTCCAAGATGACCGTACCCCCCGACGATGAGGTAAGAAAGGGTTAAAAACCTTCCTACTGCTCTCCTAACAGAGCATTATCTTTCTTGGAATAATCATAGAGAGAATTACAGGGGTTAATCAAAGGGTAGCTTGTTAGCCAACTCTGGCCTAAACCTGTTGTTGCCCACCTTGAGTTGGGCTCATTTCTATTGCAACTCCTCCGAGTTGAATTTGTTGAATCTCTCCATAAGACATAAGCCATTCAACTCCTTAACATTCAAGTCTTAAACTGACGGGAATCTAGATGGAACTGACACCAACCCTGTTTCTGTCCACCTGGAATAAAGTCAAGAAAACTACCCAGAACAGGATTCACTGGAGATGGACTGTTGATGCTCGAGGTTCCACTAGCTGCAAAAAAGAAAAAAGTCAAGTAAGTAAATCCTGTTTCTATCCACAGGCGACGTCCCCGACCGCTGCACAGATAGAGGAGGAGAAGCTGAGGAGGAAGCTGAGCGAGCTGGCGGGGAACATCAGTGTTCCCTCCTCCGACGAGGAAGCAGGGGGAGGGGGGAAGAAGAACCCTTTATTAAAGAGGGCCGCTGTGAAGAGTACACCCCCAGTCCTCCCCCTGGAGCCCCTCAGCTCCTCCAGCGATGAGGGTCCCACTGAGGCTCAACAGGTGAGATTTGGGGGTCCTGTTACCCTGTTACATCTCAGACACACACCAAAAAGCTGTAGCGGAGGTGATGGGATCCAACCAATGATGTGTATAAACCCTAGATTGCTGATGCTATGTAATGGCCAATGAGAGGCTTTGAAGACCACCTGCTGCCATATTGGTACTCCCCAGTAGGAGCAGTCCTCCATAGGAATCAATGGAATGCTACAGTATTTCAATTAAATGTTTCAAGGACAAAATTACATGTATTTAGGTATTTCTTTGTTGTAGTGGGGACAGTATCATTAGTACAAAAAAAATGTTTTATACTTTCAGGAATATCTTTTGTATTTTTATGTTCAGTTCACATCATATAATTTAAAAGTATACATTAAAGCAGGGTTCTTCAATTCCGGTCCTGGAGGGCCGAAACACCTCTGTTTTTCATCCTCTCCTTCTAATCAGGGGCTAATTCAGACCTGGGACACCAGGTGAGTGCAATTAACTACCAGGTAGAAATAAAAAACAGAAGTGTTTCGGCCCTCCAGGACCGGAATTGAAGAACCCTGCATTAAAGTGTCTGTAATAAAGGCAGGAGGAGTACCAAAATGGCTGTACTGTGGCTTCAAAACAACAACCCCTGTCAGTCATCTAGGGTTTACATCATTGGATCCGACCAGGGACCTCTCGCACGCAGAGTCAACGTCTTTAAAAAAAAATCACTAACACCCTATAGCCTTTCTTGCAGCAACACTCACACTTGTCTTTTCTCACGAGTACTTCAGCACTTTGCTGATAGCTGCTTTATTGAGGAAAGGTTTTACTTACTATGACTGTGATATGAGGTTGCACCAACTGTAAGTCCCTCTGGATAAGAGTATCTGCTAAATGACTACAATGTAAATGTCTTAACCATTAGACCAAGACATAATCCTTGTGGTCTCAGGGTGACATTTGGGCTAACAAGTCTCAGGCAGGGCTACCTCATCACGAAAGTGTGATTCCAAATCACCTCCGCTACATATAGGAGAGATAGGTACTTTCCCACCGGCTAATTTCTGTTCCCTTACATGGCTTTCAGAGATCCACTGCGGCAGCCCTCTGTGACATCACCAAAGAGTTTCTAAGAACCATTAATGCCACTGAAAGCGCAATGAACGAGTACCGCCCCTCAGTACCGTCTAATGACAGCCCCATGTTAATTGACAAGGCTGACGTAAGGCAAGCAGCTGAGTCTTACAGAGAACTTGAGGAAAATGTAAGCTTAAAAATCACACTCCTCTTTTCCTCCAAAGCAATCATAATCCAATCAAAATAGCTGTGTGTCAAGTGTAGGGCCGAAGCTATGCCTGCCTTTTTTTTTTTAAGCATGCAAGACTTCTTGTGTTGTCTTAAAGCAGAGATTCGCTTTGTATTCCAAGCAGTCTAGTCTGGAATCTGTTAGCTTGCTAATGGTGTTTGGTTAACAGCTCAACTGTAAAGGGTGCATTTGTCCTGTGGTTGTCCTGTGCCCTGTTACAGGTGTACATGACCTCAGGGAAGTCTTTTGACCTGGAGAAGAAGCTGAGGCATCTGGAGCAGAGTGCCAAGAATCGCTTCGGAGGGGCCACAGACTCGGAGCTCTCTGAACTGGAGGATGTGGTGGCTCTGACTGCACATCGGGTCCAGAGCACTGAGAGTGAGGTGGGTGACGAGGCTCTACTGCGGGTTCTACTGAGCAGGCTAAATAACAATAAAACACTGGAGCACATTTTGTTGATATATCTATTATTTTCAGATAACTTGTTTTCCTTCAGAAGAGTATCATTTGTACTTTGTGTCTTTTCATTCATTCTCTCTTAGGTGTCTGATTTGGAGAACAAGCTTGCTGCTCTAAGTGCCTCAGGGAAGAAAAAGGTGAGTATTTTGTGCAATTCACTATTTCTCTTCAGACCCGCTTGGGCTTGCATTGATGCTTATTGTTGTCCTATGCTGTTCTCTAAAACCTCTATTCTATCTGACAGATATCAGGTTCGCAGAACAGGAAAAGGTTTAACCAAGACTTCCCCACAAGTAAGGCCCAAAAGCATATTGTAATGCCCCTAATACGTTGTCGTTCAGTCCTGACCAACTGTATTTATGACAATCTCCTCTTGTTTCCACGTTCAGAAACCAGCAATGGCTCAGGATCCCTACGGAAATCAAATCACATGTAAAGGACTGTGTGACGAATAACCCAATGATACTGTATGTATTAACTTAGTTACTTAAATCTACCTTAAACCTTATCTGTCACTGATCCACTGTATATCTGATGCCACTCTCATATCCACATTGCTACAGTATGTTAATGGTATTACACACCCACAATGCACAGCAGCAATGTAATGTAAAAGCAGGATACACAATAACTATGTTAAATGCAAAAACAACCCTGGTTTACAGCCTGAAAATCATATGCAATCTAATGTATCCTCTCAGTCTCAGTGTATCTCATCTCTAAACTCATGAAAAGATCTGATGTGATTGGTCAAAAGGGCAATTTGTGGAAAAAAATATCAGAATTGGTCTTCCTGTCTGAACACAGCCTAAGTGTCCTGATTTAAAAAATGAATATTTGTGCCATATAGGCTAAGTTCAAGCAGAGGCCAAAATTGACTTTTTGTGTTAAAATGGAGTTTGATTAGTGAACACTGGTAAAGTGGTAGTTACTGAACACAATCATTACCTAGTCTAATAATGACCTTGGGTTGTATGGGACTCTGAGAAACAAGCACCACGACTTACCATCTGACATCACCAATTGTGTTAAATTCCAATCACAGAGTGTCTGTTGCATAAAGTCTTAGTAAATATCTTTCCGAAAAAGAACAGTGAAATGATGCCTTAACACTGAACAGACAAGTATGATATGAAATAACAAGTTATCGCTCTAGTCTGGATAATAATAGTTTTCAAGGCAATTATAAATATTGCAGTAGGATGAATATATATATACAGTGGGGGAAAAAAGTATTTAGTCAGCCACCAATTGTGCAAGTTCTCCCACTTAAAAAGATGAGAGAAGCCTGTAATTTTCATCATAGGTACACGTCAACTATGACAGACAAATTGAGGAAAAAAAATCCAGAAAATCACATTGTAGGATTTTTTATGAATTTATTTGCAAATTATGGTGGAAAATAAGTATTTGGTCAATAACAAAAGTTTCTCAATATTTTGTTATATACCCTTTGTTGGCAATGACACAGGTCAAAGTTTTCTGTAAGTCTTCACAAGGTTTTCACACACTGTTGCTGGTATTTTGGCCCATTCCCCCATGCATATCTCCTCTAGAGCAGTGATGTTTTGGGGCTGTCGCTGGGCAACAGACTTTCAACTCCCTCCAAAGATTTTCTATGGGGTTGAGATCTGGAGACTGGCTAGGCCACTCCAGGACCTTGAAATGCTTCTTACGAAGCCACTCCTTTGTTGCCCGGGCGGTGTGTTTGGGATCATTGTCATGCTGAAAGACCCAGCCACGTTTCATCTTCAATGCCCTTGCTGATGGAAGGAGGTTTTCACTCAAAATCTCACGATACATGGCCCCATTCATTCTTTCCTTTACACGGATCAGTCGTCCTGGTCCCTTTGCAGAAAAACAGCCCCAAAGCATGATGTTTCCACCCCTATGCTTCACAGTAGGTATGGTGTTCTTTGGATGCAACTCAGCATTCTTTGTCCTCCAAACACGACGAGTTGAGTTTTTACCAAAAAGTTATATTTTGGTTTCATCTGACCATATGACATTCTCCCAATCCTCTTCTGGATCATCCAAATGCTCTCTAGCAAACTTCAGACGGGCCTGGACATGTACTGGCTTAAGCAGGGGGACACGTCTGGCACTGCAGGATTTGAGTCCCTGGCGGCGTAGTGTGTTACTGATGGTAGGCTTTGTTACTTTGGTCCCAGCTCTCTGCAGGTCATTCACTAGGTCCCCCCTTGTGGTTCTGGGATTTTTGCTCACCGTTCTTGTGATCATTTTGACCCCACGGGTGAGATCTTGCGTGGAGCCCCAGATCGAGGGAGATTATCAGTGGTCTTGTATGTCTTCCATTTCCTAATAATTGCTTCCACAGTTGATTTCTTCAAACCAAGCTGCTTACCTATTGCAGATTCAGTCTTCCCAGCCTGGTGCAGGTCTACAATTTTGTTTCTGGTGTCCTTTGACAGCTCTTTGGTCTTGGCCATAGTGGAGTTTGGAGTGTGACTGTTTGAGGTTGTGGACAGGTGTCTTTTATACTGATACAAGTTCAAACAGGTGCCATTAATACAGGTAACGAGTGGAGGACAGAGGGGCCTCTTAAAGAATAAGTTATAGGTCTGTGAGAGCCAGAAATCTTGCTTGTTTGTAGGTGACCAAATACTTATTTTCCACCATAATTTGCAAATAAATTCATTAAAAATCCTACAATGTGATTTTCTGGATATTTTTTCTAAATTTGTCTGTCATAGTTGACGTGTACCTATGATGAAAATTACAGGCCTCTCTCAACTTTTTAAGTGGGAGAACTTGCACAATTGGTGGCTGACTAAATACTTTTTTTCCCCACTGTATATATACTGTATCATTTGAAAAGCAGTAGTGCGTTATGCTGTCATTGGGCTTCTGCATCTAATAAATTGTATCACATCAACTGTTGAGTGTTTCTATTCTGAGGGTATCTTAACATACGCTGAAGGTAAGAAGGCCTGCTATGCCGATCCCATATTGGTAGAGTGATTGCAGGCAGACACCTGCTGCCACAGCATTTTCATGTTCATATTACTTAACATTATTGCTTAGCCAATCATGGTGGTCTTGAGATCCTGTTAGCATTCTCAACCATCGATGTTGAAAACATTGTATTTAACATACCGTGGCAAAGCGTTGCCAAGGAATTTCATTGATGTTCAACCAAGTCTATGTTCAAGATGTCAATTGTTATTCTGGTGAATGAGCGCACTTGACATAATGATCACAGAGTATTGCAATAATTTAAAAAAATACAAATTGTAGGACAAACACATGTACTTTTACAATCTCGATTAAACTGTAATAACATATCAATGACACTAGAAAACATCAATTAAACTGTAATAACATATCAATGACACTAGAAAACATCAATTAAACTGTAATAGCATATCAATTACAGTAGAAACAATCATTCAGGGCAAGTCTGGTATCTGTCCCCACTAGAGGAAGTGATTGCACTAGAAAACATCAATTAAACTGTAATAACATATAAATTACACTAGCAAACAATCATTCAGGGCAAGTCTGTATCTGTCCCCACTAGAGGAAGTGATTGCACTAGAAAACATCAATTAAACTGTAATAACATATCAATTACACTAGAAAACATCAATTAAACTGTAATAACATATCAATTACACTAGAAAGCATCAATTAAACTGTAATAACATATCAATTACACTAGAAAACATCAATTAAACTGTAATAGCATATCAATTACAGTAGAAAACATCAATTAAACTGTAATAACATATCAATTACACTAGAAAACATCAATTAAACTGTAATAACAAATCAATTACACTAGAAAACATCAATTAAACTGTAATAGCATATCAATTACAGTAGAAAACATCAATTAAACTGTAATAACATATCAATTACACTAGAAAACATCAATTAAACTGTAATAACATATCAATGACACTAGAAAACATCAATTAAACTGTAATAACATATCAATTACACTAGAAAACATCAATTAAACTGTAATAACATATCAATGACACTAGAAAACATCAATTAAACTGTAATAACATATCAATTACACTAGAAAACATCAATTAAACTGTAATAGCATATCAATTACAGTAGAAAACAATCATTCAGGGCAAGTCTGGTATCTGTCCCCACTAGAGGAAGTGATTGCACTAGAAAACATCAATTAAACTGTAATAACATATAAATTACACTAGAAAACAATCATTCAGGGCAAGTCTGTTATCTGTCCCCACTAGAGGAAGTGATTGCAGCAGTAGCTCTGGATTAGCACTGAACTCTCATGTATAATTGTCGGTAATGTCTACACCTGTTGTATTCGGCGCATGTGGCAAATAAAATGTGATTTTATTTTATTTGATTAAACAGAAGGCTTTATCTTTCTCTACTAGAGGGAGTGATTGCAGCAGTGGCTCTGGATTGGCACTGAACTCTCATGTATAAACAGAAGGCTTTATCTTTCTCCACTGGAGGGAGTGATTGCTCAGCAGTAGCTATGGATTGTCACTGAGCTCTCAGACATAAACAGAAGGCTTTATCTGTCCCCACTAGAGGGAGTGATTGCAGCAGTGGCTCTGGATTGGCACTGAACTCTCATGTATAAACAGAAGGCTTTATCTTTCTCCACTAGAGGGAGTGATTGCTCAGCAGTAGCTATGGATTGTCACTGAGCTCTCAGACATAAACAGAAGGCTTTCATCTAGTTTACTGACTAGACATGAGGTCAGAGTTACAGATTAAAATGGTTGTCTGATATTAAAATTTAGGCCTGAATCAGAAATGCACCTACACAAAGGAATAAGACAGACGCACAGCTATTCAGATAATTGCCAAAGAGACCTAGGATTAGTCTATGTCACAATGTTGACATGGCAAGTGAGATTTATTTGGTTAAACTCAAATTCAGTGCTGGCCTGCCTACTCAAACAGTAGTAAACTAATAGCTTATCTGTTTGCATCGAGACTATTGGAGACGTCTAAAGACCATGTCAATTGACAGGGCTGCTTCTTGCATTACAGGGTCATCCCATTAGGGTTATTAGGCTACAGAATATTTGTCAAGACATCACCCCTTTCTCAAACTATACGATAAATTCTGAACGAAAACACCACGAAGGAACTGTTTTGACAATTCTATGACCAGTAAAATTCGACCGTTTTGAGGACACCCATCCCGTCCATAATGCGGCCACTATCTATCTGCAGAAAGCTCGAGGCTCTGCCCCGGAACCTGTATTCGTCCTGCTGTGGGCATGATCCGAGATTGCGCTGCAATAAAACTTTTGTCCATCTGCTTTGACATCTCGTCGACTCCCGCGTCCTACTAAAGCAAATAACGAGGACATAATTAAATCGCTATTAGGAATAATTATTTATCATGCTCGCATGTGTTCTTGTTTTAGTATTCCATACCGAAGCTTAAAATGTATCTATATGATGACAATGGCGGACGATTAGCTAGATGACAATTTGTTTTCAAAGGAACCCGAAGAGGTAGCTATACTATGCGTGTTTTGACACATCAAAGCGACGCGTGTGATATTAGTTGTTTATCAGCATCAGGAATCAAGGAATAGTGTTACATTTGAAGGCGGTTACATTGAAATAATGTATCAGAATGGCATCACGTCTCGTGCCTGGGAAGCGAATTGATGATGGATTGTTATTACATTGTAGCTACCCGGTTGTAAATAGTTTAATTCTTTTCGCGTGTTATTGGTGAGCTATTTTTCCATTACGTGGAGATGGTGATTACATTTTTCCAACGTGCGCTTCATCGTCATCATTCGGCTTATGTGTTCCATTTTTGAATTTCTTTGAGGCTGACACGTATGCTACAGGAAGACTTTATCACAAAATACACAAACATGGGAACTCAGATGAATGGTACTGGAAGAAAAAGAATCCCCAACAGGGAGAGACTGACCGCAGAGGACGATGCCCTCAATCAAATTGCTCGGGAGGTAAGTTTTGGGAGATGGTTTTCCTTTCTTATTTTAGGAGGCAATGCTCGTCATACTGCGCCAAAGGTATGCCACGGGGTGCATTCAATTAAAGCCTATATTTAATATATTATGTCATCAACATAAAGGCCCTTGCTTGTGCATCATATGTGTAAGGTATAGCCTAGACCAGAGGTTCCCAACCAGGGGTACTAGGACCCCTGGGGGTACTTGGCCTATCCACAGGGGATACTTGAGAAGACCTCTCCTCAGTGGAGAAGACCGTAGGCTTACTGGTAAAATGCACATGAGGGGGTACTTCAGGGGTTCCTCCGAGCAGAGCAACATTCTGTTGGTGGTACAGTAACCGAAAACGGTTGAGAACCACTGGCCTAGGCTACAGTAGGACTATTCAAAAATCATGCATCAGTTGCTGCAGCCCCCACCCTCCTCAACTGACGAACACAGCGCGGTCATTATTATCACTGGGCTAATGGATATGTATCGTGGTGCCTCTCCGATGCTGTATGCAAGGCATTCCCTGGACTGACAGACAAAGACGCATTATTTGTAAAAGGAAACACTGACATTGTTTGCTTGGCCTACATAATCTGGTATGTGGATGGACAGTGGATCAAAGCGACAAAAATGAATGGGGTAATTGTTGAGGGGTAAATAGCTTGATAAAGACACTTGGGGACGACCAAGGACACGTTTGTTTCCCCATTGCACATTGAAATTGGTACCAACTGCAATATCAGACTTCCTAGCTATTGATACACCTCCTATTCTGTTCCCCGATGACGTTATTCAGAGGGGTTGGGTTAAATGCAGAAGACAAATTTCAGTTGAATGCATTGTTGTACAACTGACTAGGTATCCCCCTTTCCCTTTCCATAAAGCAGATTAAAGAAGCAGGAGAGAGAGAGAGATTTCGGTCAGACTGCAATGAGGGGTGCATCTCAATACTGTCCTGGTTTCCTCCCCTTGTCTCCTCCTCTCTTTACTACAATTTGAGGTCACAGGATAGGTGGAAACAAATCAGTGCAGACCAATGACAGGAGATTAAGTAAGCCACATCATATAATATGCAAATTTAGCAAACGCTTTTATACATTTTTCATGTGGCAATCCCAGCAGGAATCGAACCCAGAACCCTGGCGTTGCAAGCACCATGCTCTACCTACTGAGCGACAGAGGACCACATGTGATGTGAGATGGAGGAAACTGAGTGGCGCAGTGGTCTAAGGCACTGCATCGCAGTGCTAACTGTGCCACTAGAGATCCTGGTTCGAATCCAGGCTCTGTCGCAGCCGGCCGTGACCGGGAGACTCATGGGCGGCGCACAATTGGTCCAGGGTAGGGGAGGGAATGGCCGGCAGGGATGTAGCTCAGTTGATAGAGCATGGCGTTTGCAACGCCAGGGTTGTGGGTTCGATTCCCACGGGGGGGCAGTATAAAAATATATACTGTATGTATTCACTAACTGTAAGTCGCTCTGGATAAGAGCGTCTGCTAAATGACATAAATGTAAATGTAAAATGAACCAGAAGTTGATGGGGATACAATCATAGGGAGACCTACAGACAGTCATCATACTATATTTATGTCCAGGGCCCAGATTCACAAAACTTTCTTAAGAATACATTTCTTCTTAACTGCCATTTCTTCCTTAACTGTAGACTTAAGAAGAAAGTTAAGCAAAGTTGCTATTCCTCAAAAAGGTTCTTGGAAATTCTCTTGCGTTATTTCTAATGTTTCTCCTTAAGAAGCTTCTTAAGTTTTTGCATAAGAAGTGTTTTGTGAATCTGGGCCCAGGGCTCTAGTGAGGCTCAGGCTGGTACTTGTAAGGACAGGCATCTGACCAACTATAGACTGAAGTCTATTGACCAGTGACCACAACATCTTGAAAATATTTACTTGCCGCGCCCGGTGCCCATGGCAACTGGGCTCCAAAATGGCACTAGAGCCCAGCTCTTCCATCTTCATTTTCATCTGGTTGATTTTATCACCATGTAACCCCGGTCCTTGATGATATTAAAACAACTCACCAGTGTAATGGTGTTCAGTAGGTTTTCTGACATTTCCAGCCACATCTGGTTGATTTTATCACCATGTAACCCCGGTCCTTGATGATATTAAAACAACTCACCAGTGTAATGGTGTTCAGTAGGTGTTCTGACATTTCCAGCCACATCTGTAAACCTGAACTGTCGGCCATAATATGCCCCCTGAAAGGTTCTAAACGTCCTCACTAAAGATCAAAGGGGTTATTATTCTCCCCTGCCATTCTTCTAAATAAAGAAGTATGCATGGTAATAAGTCAATGTACAATAAGAATAATATGTGTTGGTACAGAAACACTGAGAGAGTTATATCAGTCAGAAGCACTAGTCGGATGCTTGAACACATAAACGTCCCTAATTGTCATGAGTGTGGTGGGAACTAAGCAACCAGGAAGGCAGTGTTTTGTTTAGTGCTGACATCAGAGGAGGGCTTGGTCGCCAAATGAGTGACAGAAGACACTCCCACTTCAGAAGACACTCCCACCCGCATGCTAATGAGAATATGATCTGAAATGGGATGTTGTCATACTGGAATATAATAATACCTGGTCTTCATAAGAGTGTGTTGACAAAGCTATACAGCTGTTCTTAAGCAGAATATGGGGTTGTTTTGAACACACACACACACACACACAGTCATTTTCTAATGCAACTACTGCAATATAAAATATGCTTACTCCAGTCCTGCCTCTTTCCCATCTCTACACACTATAATCTATGGCACTGATATGATGCCATAATAATCCAGTCTGTTGCTCAGTGGAAATGGTTCTCAATGAGCCGTCAAGTGTCTCAAACCAAACCAAGTGCAGTGAGGCCTGAAGCCCCCCAGTCATGTGATAACAAACTGTTGAGAGCTGCAGCTGACAGACAGACAGACAGACAGGGGTAATATTCACATCATTAATCCAGTGTCCCAGAGCATGATGTTATCATCAACTCATTCTGGTGTCATGCCAGTGAAATTCAGCAGGTACCTGCTAGTCATATAATTAAGGCCAGGGTGTTGTTTGACAGTGATATTCAGCAGGTACGTGCTAGTCATATAATTAGTGCCATGGTGTTGTTTGACAAATAACAGACAGGCCATTCAGATGAGTTCAGATTCAGAATCCTTAGTCAATTGTTAAACATGATGTTAGGGGGTGTGTCCCTGTGGAATTAGGAGGAATTAACAGATAGACAGCTCCAGTATTAAAAGGAGGGGCCGGGGGCAGTACAGGGGTCCATGGAGGGCTTGGGGGTATGTGAGGGGGAAGGGATGGGCTTTTGGCTGACTTTCACGTGTTAGCTGGTGAAGTCTGACCTACTGGGCAAGCTGACAGCTGTTCCCGTGGGTGCACATTTGTGTGTGTGTGTGTGTGTATCCACTTTTGTGTGTGCGTTTGTGTATATGTGTGCTTGAGATCTGTGCATGTGTGTGTTTGTGTGTAAAAGCACTCAGCAGCCCAGATCCTCTGCACCAGTGGATTGGACTGTGTCTATGCCAGTGGATTGGACTGTGTCTATGCCAGTGGATTGGACTGTGTCTATGCCAGTGGATTGGACTGTGTCTATGCCAGTGGATTGGACTGTGTCTATGCCAGTGGATTGGACTGTGTCTATGCCAGTGGATTGGACTGTGTCTATGCCAGTGGATTGGACTGTGTCTATGCCAGTGGATTGGACTGTGTCTATGCCAGTGGATTGGACTGTGTCTATGCCAGTGGATTGGACTGTGTCTATGCCAGTGACCTGCAGCTCTTAAGCCTCTGCAGCATCATCCACATCCTGCTTTAAATCGCAGGTTGACCTTTATTGTCATGAGTCTTGTCCTGGAGGCAGAACTGAGTGATTTCCCCTTAGATAGGCCAGCTGGAAAGTCCAAATTGGTTATATTATAAAAAATGTATGAAAACAAAAATGTGCTTTTTGGTCTTAATTTAAGGTTAGGGTTGGGCATTAGGGTTAGCAGTGTGGTTAAGGTTAGGGTTGGGCATTAGGGTTAGCAGTAGGGTTAAGGTTAGGGTTGGGCATTAGGGTTAACAGTGTGGTTAAGGTTAGGGTTAAGGTTAGGGTTTGGTTTAAAATCAGATTTTATGACTTTGTGGCTGTGCCAGCTAGTACTCTGCAGAGCTGCCTCCAGAACAACATTCATGAAAAACGTTAACATGCGCTTTAATCACTGCTGGAGTAGTGGCATGGCAACATTAACCAGCTTTGACTGTATTCTGGCTAAATCATTAATCATGTCTCAAATCAAACATTATTTGACCCATTTAATCTAAAAGGGATTCCAAACGAGTTTGAGAAGACCGCCTGAAATTTCGGCCTGTTTTGGTGGGATGGAGTTTTGGCCTGCCTGGTGACATCACCGGTAAATGAGTTAATAGACCAATAAGAAAGAGAGTTCCAAACCTCTCTGCCAATAAAAGCTAGTTTTCAGTTTTCCCCCAGTCAGACCTCTCTAAGACAGTCTGAGCAAAATTCTTGCTATAGAAATTGCTCTTTGCTAAGAAGCTATTTTAGTTTATTTTTGACCATTTAAATTGAAAAACAATCACAGTAACACACTTAATTGTTACCCAGAAATGATTTGATATTGAAATAAAAACGGCTGCATTGGAACTTTAAGTCGCTGTGTAGTGTTGGGTGAGGTGACAGGCGATTAGTGAAGCGTGATTAACAGGAGATTAATCTAGACTTCCAGCTACCTTTGACCTCCCATCAGCCATCAGGATTCAATACATCTACTGAGTCAGAGGCCTGACCTTCCTTTCTGCCTTCCTTGAAGTTCTGTAGTCACTGTTGTCTAAAATGATGGGATGGGTGAAAGTAAGGGTTTGACTGCTTATCTTACACCAACACAGGCATACCAGATATCTGTAATGTGATGAGGTCATTGCTACCGGCTCTCTTAACCTGTCCTCCCCTGACTGTGTTGATATTAGGGGAATATACTACCACCCTTCTCTCTCCTCTCACTTTCATCAGCATGTTGGGCATCACGGCAGAGCAATTCTGTCCATTAAGTCTCTTTATAACATGGTCTAAAGAGCCTAACACACACACACACACACACACACACACACACACACAGCACAAGTCTGCTGCTCCTCAATGTACATAAATCTCTGCTTGGGGCTCCTCCTAAGAAGATTACCACAGTAAAATGCTGCCATCTATCATCTATCTATTAGGGCTCTGGTCTGTAAGGGGATGTATCAGACAGACAGACAGACACCATGTGTTCTCTGAACGGACATTAGTCTCGAAACACGCCAGAAAACTCCAAGCTAAGTGCTCAACCCCCCAAATAGGACTACTGCTTCAACACAGCGTGAGACTAGAATGAACTTTTATAGTATTATAGTTTATTTGTCACATCACACCCGGATGGGAACCGCTACTCTGCCCCCCAACAAGGCCTCATGAACACAGCGTGAGACTAGAATGTACTATACAGTACAGTGCATTACGCTTTTACTAAACTATTTAGGTTAAAGTGATCAACCGTTTATAATGATCACGTGTTCACAATAGGGAAAAACCTAACTTTCATTGATGTCAATGGGAGAACAGAGAATTTTGTCTTAACGGGAAGGTAGGATTTGCCCCTATGAGAGGAGTGCACTGTAGAACTTCCAAGATACTTTCTTTTTCAGCAACTGTTGAGGTGGCCCTTCCCTCTCCTCTGACTCAGAGAGCCTGGTTATGAATAGATCTGTAGGGATGCATCATGCCTATGAAGGTCTTGACACTGGTGAACGAAAACATCTGGAGTTACAAAGCTGTTCTGCTTTTAGCCTCCATGAGGTCGGCTCTCAATGGGAGCTGCTGGTTTCCAAGCCAACTAGTGCAAGCTTCCAGGCCTCTAATAGTACTGACCAGTGGCTAGTTTTATCAGAGCAGTCTTTAAGAAACCAGAGTGAGCGTTTTGGCTCGAAGGGGATGGATGCAGCCGGTTGTAAAAATCATGGATTATTTTTCGGGTATTTCTGTCCTGCATATAGGCCTACAATACGTGAACCAACGTGACTTTTTTGTGACCAGAGATATACAGTTATGGCTTGAAGCATAGACGCCATTTTCACAGATTCATCTTCCATTACTTTTTCCCCAATGAAATTATTTAAGTTCTGTTAACTTAGTCACTCACTTTATTGTCACATGTCCCTACACTTGAATTTGATTTAGTGGCAATATTTCCAAAGATCCACTTAGTTGCACAACCCTAGTGGTTACAATGGCACTACAGAGGGTAGTGCGTACGGCCCAGTACATCACTGGGGCAAAGCTTCCTGCCATCCAGGACCTCTATACCAGACAGTGTCAGATGAAGGCCCTAAAAATTGCCAAAGACTCCAGCCACCCAAGTCATAGACTGTTCTCTCTGCTACCGCATGGCAAGCGGTACCAGAGCGCCAAGTCTAGGTCCAAATGGCTCCTTAACAGCTTCTACCCCCAAGCCATAAGACTGCTGAACAGCTAATCATGGCTACCCAGACTATTTACATTTTTTTTTACGCTGCTGCTACTCTCTGTTTATTATCTATGCATAGTCACTTTTCCCCTACCTACATGTACATATTACCTCAATTACCTGGACTAACCACACATTGACTCGGTACCGGTACCCCCTGTATATAGCCTCGTTGTATTTATATTATTGTTGCGCTTTTATATAAAAACGCTTATTTTTCTTAAAAACTGCATCGTTGGTTAAAGGCTTGTAAGTAAGTAAACATTTCACGGTAAGGTCTACACCTGTTGTATTCCGCGCATGTGACAAATACATTTTGATTGGATTGGATTGGACTTCCATCCATCGTCTTGTATTTGTTTAGAAGTTACCATGTTGCTTTGCAGTAGGCAATGTTCAGCTATTTCCAGGAAGCATCATCCTCCAGAATGCTCCTAACTCACAGTGATGGTTTTATTTTAGTTGTTGCCTTCAGAGCTGAGAATCCTTAAAAGTGCCATTTCCAGTTTGCTAAAGTTCTAATAGTTAGCCTAATTTAGTTAGCCTAAAACAAGCAAGTATAGAGTAGAGAATCATTGTACCATATAAACCACTGTAAAATAGATTTTCCATAACCAAATATATATTAATTTTTGCGTCTTTTACTTTTGGTTTTGTATACCAGCTTCAAACAATAAATATAATCAATATTTAAAGTTCAATTGTATTTATTGTTTGAAGCTGGTATACAAAACTGAAAGCAAAAGATGCAAAAATTATTCTTAGACATGCTTTCAATGAGAATGACAGATCTATAACTCACATTTCTATGTGTATTTGGTCGGGTCACCCAAAAAGTTACATATTGCAGCTTTAAGGCAGGCTAGGATGTGAATGAGTGTCTGAAATCATCTACGATGCTGACTCTGATCATATGGTCTACACTTGCCTAGGCAGCCCCAGACCTCCACCCTCCTCATCAGTCTCTGTTGACAGGCAGCCCCAGACCTCCACCCTCCTCATCAGTCTCTGTTGACAGGCAGCCCCAGACCTCCACCCTCCTCATCGGTCTCTGTTGACAGGCAGCCCCAGACCTCCACCCTCCTCATCAGTCTCTGTTGACAGGCAGCCCCAGACCTCCACCCTCCTCATCAGTCTCTGTTGACAGGCAGCCCCAGACCTCCACCCTCCTCATCGGTCTCTGTTGACAGGCAGCCCCAGACCTCCACCCTCCTCATCAGTCTCTGTTGACAGGCAGCCCCAGACCTCCACCCTTCTCATCGGTCTCTGTTGACAGGCAGCCCCAGACCTCCACCCTCCTCATTGATCTCTGTTGACAGGCAGCCCCAGACCTCCGCCCTCCTCATTGGTCTCTGTTGACAGGCAGCCCCAGACCTCCGCCCTCCTCATCGGTCTCTGTTGACAGGCAGACCAGGCAAGCTGGGAGGCAGGCTGGGCTGGGCTGGGAAGGCCACCTTATGATTTCTTCACAGAGAAGGCCCATGATCCAGACTGAGTCTCATCAGGTTTACCTGCCTAATCTACCCTGACATAATCCTGTATCCTAATCTCCTGAATAGCGCCGCAGTCTTTTGATCCAATGAGGCCACCGTACTGTACCAATGACGCTCAATGTGCGACTGTGAGCCTGAGACTCGCAGCGTGGAATGAATTAGGAATGCTGCTTGTTACTAATGAATAACCCATGTGTCTCACTCTCAAGGCAGCATCCAAGCTATTTCTCTTCTCTCCAACACCCAAGCCAGATTGAATCCTTGCCTCAGTCGCTCAGTTCTCTCTCTGCAGGTTCTGGACTGCTTGAGGCAATAGGCACACAGCAGTGCAGTCACATGTGGTTGTAATCAGTTAGTAATAGGCCCTTGGTAATGTTGCTTTTAGTGAAAAGAGAGACCTTTAGTGGTTATTGCATTTTTCTTTGTTTCTTGAGTTTGATCTTGTTTACTGGCTTGGCTGGCATTCTTATCCAGGTTCTATTTTCAGTTTAGTTTTGGATTGTAAACTTGATGGCGTTGAATGCTTTGCAGTAGCTCTCTTGGAGTGAGAACATTTAAACCAGACGGTAGCTTAGTGGTTAAGAGCGTTGTGCCAGTAACCGAAAGGTTGTTGGTTCTAATCCCAGAGCCAACTAGGTGAAAAAGCTGTCGATGTGCCCTTGAGCAAGGCACTTAACCCTAATCGCTCTGGATAAGAGCGTCTGCTAAATGACTAAAATGTTAAGATTGCAATTCAGTTCAATTTCTTCATGTTAAAGGTGCAATGCAGCCATTTTTATCTCAATATTAAATAATTTCTGGGTAACAATTAAGTACCTTACTGTCATTGTTTTCAATCAAAATGGTCAAAAATAAACACACATAGCTTCTTAGCAAGAGCAATTTCTCAAGCAAAAATTGTTCTAGGACTGTCTGGGAGTGGTTTGAGTGGGGAGGGTGTGCAAAGCTGTCATCAAGGCAAAGGGTGGCTATTTGAAGAATCTCAAATATATAATATATTTTGATTTGTTTAACACTTTTTGGTTACTACATGATTCCATATGTGTTATTTCATAGTTTTGATGTCTTCGCTATTATTCTACAATGTAGAAAATAGTAAAAATAAAGAAAAGCCCTTGACTGGTACTGTATATAAAACACAGGAAAATCCTGTTTTTGACTGCACTGGACCTTTAACAGCCTCTGTTAATTTACAAGCAGTTGTGCAGTGTTGGTGCTCAAACAGTTTCCTGTGTGCTGATTGCTACCTCTGTCCTCTCAACGAGCTGTGAAACAAACACAATGTGGAAAGCAGGCCCGACTGAATCAAGGCCTTTCCAGGTTAACATAAAGAGTTAACGTGCCTGACTGGATCAAGGCCTTTCCAGGTTAACTAACGTGCCTGACTGGATCAAGGCCTTTTTGGTTAACATGAAGAGTTAACATGCCCGACTGGATCAAGGCCTTTCTAGGTTAACATAAAGAGTTAACAGGCCCGACTGGATCAAGGCCTTTCTAGGTTAACATAAAGAGTTAACATGCCCGTCTGAATCAAGGCCTTTCCAGGTTAACATAAAGCATTAGCATACCTGACTGGATCAAGGCCTTTCTAGGTTAACATAAAGCATTAGGATGCCTGACTGGATCAGGGCCTTTCTAGGTTAACATAAAGTGTTAGCATTCCAGACTGGATCTAGGCCTTTCCAGGTTAACATAAAGCGTTAGCTTGCTGGACTGGATCTAGGCCTTCCCAGGCTAACATAAAGTGCCAGCCTCAACTAGCAGACTGGTATTTCATTTACCTCTGTCTATGTTGTTGTTAGGCTGTACTTAGCCCTTCAGTGGCCTGATGATCTCTACAGCTACACCCTCTCCCAGTGGCCTGATGATCTCTACAGCTACACCCTCTCCCAGTGGCCTGATGATCTCTACAGCTACACCCTCTCCCAGTGGCCTGATGATCTCTACAGCTACACCCTCTCCCAGTGGCCTGATGATCTCTACAGCTACACCCTCTCCCAGTGGCATGACTAAAGCTTCACAGGCCCGTGTGAAACAAATTATTACTGGCCTCCCATTATATTAGTAACTGAAAGTCAACAGACCAGATGAACTGGAAAGACATTCACACTTCCGGGTGGCCAAAAACAACTAACTGAAAGCCACGCCCCCAATAAGCCATGCCTCTGACTCTCCACTACAATATCATTGAACATTTAACATTTACATTTACGTCATTTAGCAGACGCTCTTATCCAGAGCGACTTACAAATTGGGTATTTGCATATTTCCCATCAATCTTTGCACAACAATAAAAAATGACATTGGAATGGTTTGTTATGTGAACCAAATAGATGTATTAGTCATCAATACATTCAAATATTTAGGTGACTGTTATGTAGTGGCAAAACATTTAAAAGTTACAAATTACCATGAATGGGATGTGTTGTTGTGCAAATGAAAAATAGGCCCTTCTCACAGTTATCCAACATGATGTCTTTTGCAATGGTCCAAAGTGGACAAATTATAGGGCTAGCAAGAGGGCTGATGCAAAACTTGATAGTGAGAGTTTGTGGCCCCACCATAGCCAAGGGCCACACTGCATGCACACTGCCCACTTCTCTTAACAGTACCTATGCACACTGAGATTAAGAGTATGATAGTGGAGGATAAACTGGAATGGTGCCATTGAATCTAAAACTATCTACTGATTTCATCTCTTCTGCAAATAGACAACGAAACAAGAATTAAAGATTAAATGACAGCAAAATCTGATTAAATTCATATGATTTAAAGGGAATCAGATGTGCTTGGCTGTGGGCTGTTGCTAGGTGAAGTAGTGTTGTAATGGTCAGAGTGAGGGTGGGTGTGTCCTCACCAGTGCACAGACAGAAATGCTGGCTCATCCACAACCTCTCTCAGTAATAAAACCACATAGGGAACACTGCCCTCTTGTGGCTGCTGTTAGTCCTGCGTTTTTCAGAATCACTTATTTTCTTGTGGTTGAAGCTGTAAACAGGCGCAAATGTTTCCTAAAGGCCACTTCAGTGGTGAACTAGAAAGTGAAAGCTGTTCTTGTATGGTTTGGTTGTGGAATAGAGAGACACTCTTAAAGTAGTGGGTTTCTGTCCTGAATGGATTTTCTGTCTGAAGTTTCTCAGTTGAAGGTAAGATAGATTATATATTTTGGGGCCATGATCTCAGCTTTCCCTGAACGACTCGGGACCTTGTTCATTTTTGGTGACGCAATCATGAGCTCTGGGAGCTGGTCTGGAAGCTCTGTGTCACCAGACCAGATATCAGCTGATGACATTAAAACGGTTGTTAAGTGTTTCTGTGTCTGTGTCTATGGAGTAATTGCTTCTGTAAGTCGCTCTGGATAAGAGCGTCTGCTAAATGACTAAAATGTAAAATGTAATGTAAATGAGTAGTGTGTGTGTGTGTCTGTGTGTCTATGGAGTGTGTGTGTGTGTGTGTCTGTGTCTATGGAGTGTGTGTGTGTGTGTGTGTCTGTGCTATATATCTGTAGTGCCTCAGTAGCTGTGGACATTGTGCTCCTAGAGGGAAGTGTGTGCTGTGTGCTGTCTGTCTGAGTGAGTGATCTGTTTCTTCCTGGAGAGAGAGTTAGCAGGCTGGAGAGGCGGTGTGTGAGCTGTGAGTCATACTGTATTGGTGCCTAATGGTACACACACTGTCCTGTCTGTCTTATACCAACCCTGTCTCTCCTGTTTGAGTCCAACCCAACAACACTCTCCTGTCTGCCTTATACCAAACCTGTCTGTCCTGTCTGAAACCAACCCAACAACACTGTCTTGTCTGCCTTATACCAACCCTGCCTGTCTGTTTGTCAGTCTGTCTGAGTCCAAACCAACAACACTGTCCTGTCTGCCTTATACCAACCCTGTCTGTCTGTCTTAGTCCAAACCAACAACACTGTCCTGTCTGCCTTATACCAACCCTGCCTGCCTGTCTGTCTGTCTTAGTCCAAACCAACAACACTGTCCTGTCTGCCTTATACCAACCCTGTCTGTCTGTCTTAGTCCAAACCAACAACACTGTCCTTTCTGCCTTATACCAACCCTGTCTGTCTGTCTGAGTCCAACCCTGTCTGTCTGTCTGAGTCCAGGCAGCCTTATACCAACCCTGCCTGCCTGTCTGTCTGTCTTAGTCCAAACCAACAACACTGTCCTGTCTGCCTTATACCAACCCTGTCTGTCTGTCTTAGTCCAAACCAACAACACTGTCCTGTCTGCCTTATACCAACCCTGTCTGTCTGTCTGAGTCCAAACCAACAACACTGTCCTGTCTGCCTTATACCAATCCTGCCTGTCTGTCTGAGTCCAACCCAACAACACTTGCAGCAGTGGAACCTATACAACAATCAGCTCAGAATAGTGTGTGTGTGTGTGTGTGTTAAGCATGGCTATAGGTCACCATGGCATTTTCTTAAACAATGACGAGTGACGAGATCACAGCAGCATTGATAACCAAATGCTAAGGGTTATTGAGGACTGGCAGACTTAAAAGCACTCTGATCTAATTTAACTTCAAAGGCTTGTTTAATCCCTCCTGCCTTGTTATCAAGCTATATTAGCCAGCTAGCTGCATACTAAACACTAAGAGAAAGACAGGAACCACAGCCTCTACACCAAGCTCCCAGTCCCTCACTCTTAGCTGCTATGGTAACGCTTCCCTCTCATTTGAAACTTTTTAATGAATGATTATTTCATTAACTGTTTCCATGTAAATGATTACTTCTTTGATGGCAGCATGGCTCAATATGTCATCTTTACGGAATGGGCTTACTTTGGGTTTTTAGTTTAACTTTCTGCTCAGCTTGCTAACGCTAACGCTAACGCTAGCAGTAATGGTAGTCATTGCAGAGATACTGATTAGAGGCGATGGAATATTGTATGGTCTGCTTTGATTTGACTGTTATACATACACCCTGGTGAATGTATGTTCTCTTTCTCTGTCTGTCTCTTCTTCAGGCTGAGGCGAGACTGGCAGCGAAGCGGGCGGCCAGAGCAGAGGCACGGGAGATACGTATGAAGGAACTGGAGAGGCAACAGAAAGAGGTTACTCACACACACACCTCTGCATGGTGCTAATATACTTTACCAAAAGCTGTTCGTCTTACATACTAACAACATGTCCTACTGTCTTTCTATTGTCCTGCCTTGGGTTCTCCATGGTGACCCGCTCCTTCTGTCCACCATATTGTTTTAGATGTATCAAAGCCAGAAGGTAGGCCTCCTCCCGTCTTCCTCTCTCTTCCCGGTTCACATTTCACTCCTATTAGCATCTGAATGCTAACTGTCGTTGTAAGATCAACCATCAATGAATGTGTCTTTCAAATCCCTGACATAAATCAAATCACTCACTGTACTGTATGTAACTTTTGTCTAACATGTAATATTATCAGGGTTCAGCACTGTAAAAAAAAAAAAGTAGCTTTTATCACTTTCCATTTCCTTGTCTTTCCTTTCTAATGACTTCCTTCCTTCCTCTGGTTTCCTCTTCCTGCCCTCTCCTCTCCTCTCCGCCCCCAGAAATACTATGGTCTGGACAACAAATGGGGCCACATTGAGCAGTGGATGGTAGGACTTGTACTGCAGTATAAGACCCCTGCTGTGACTGCATGATGACACTGATAATATAATATATATTGTCTGTTGAAAAAGTTTACTGCACACTGGTAATATAATATATACTGTCTGTTGAAACAGCTTACTGCACACTGGTAATATAATATATACTGTCTGTTGAAACAGCTTACTGCACACTGGTTATATAATATATACTGTCTGTTGAAACAGCTTACTGCACACTGGTAATATAATATATACTGTCTGTTGAAACAGCTTACTGCACACTGGTTATATAATATATACTGTCTGTTGAAACAGCTTACTGCACACTGGTAATATAATATATACTGTCTGTTGAAACAGCTTACTGCACACTGGTTATATAATATATACTGTCTGTTGAAACAGCTTACTGCACACTGGTTATATAATATATACTGTCTGTTGAAACAGCTTACTGCACACTGGTTATATAATATATACTGTCTGTTGAAACAGCTTACTGCACACTGGTTATATAATATATACTGTCTGTTGAAACAGCTTACTGCACACTGGTAATATAATATAATATATACCGTTTGTTGCATCGCCTGCATCAAGCAAGTGTTTAGTAAATGTGAGGCATGCACAGTTTTGAACACAATGTGCAATATATGTGTTTAGTATTCTCTATTTATATGTCCCATCCTGTGGATAATATCATAGTTGTCCTGGATATAGCTGGACCTAGGGGTCAGAGTAGCTTGGCATGTGTAGGTCCTCTCAGGCAGTACAAGGGCAGCATGTGTGCTTTTAAAGGTCTGTCGTGAACCAGACCAGACAGGGACAGAATTAATCCTCATTTCACTAGATCCAGTACCGCTACGGGGGTCTCCCATGCCATCTGACAGGGGTTAAACCCTTTTCACTGTACTGGGATCGCCATGACAACCCACCGGGAGGATTAAACCCATGTCACATGACCTAGGAGTTTACAGTAGACCCTCCTCACCCCACCCCCACCTCTCGCTGGGCTAGTCTAACCAGTGGCCTATATCAGAGTAGAGAGGTCAGGGAATGCATAAGTAGTGTACTGTAAATAAACGCATGCAGTGTCATGTGATGTCCAGACATGGGTTTGATTCCATTTCAATTTCAGGCAATTGGAGATATTCTATATCCAGGTCAACTGACAGGAATGGAAATGGAAATAGCCCAGCCCAGCCCCAGTGTTCCCAAAACCAATCCAGTTTTCCCTGTGCAGATTGTGTTTTTGTTGGTCTTTGTCTATAAAATCCACATCTGGTGGCAGAACCAGAACCACTTCCTCCTTGACCTTTCCTCCTGACCTCTAACCTTTAACCTGGTACTTTATTTTCCTCTTTCCTTCCGGGCCTTCCAGGAGGAGAGTGAGAGGTACTCCTCCCGTCCTTCACGGAGACACACGTCGGTCTGTATCCTCTCTGTCCCTGTCTTCTCCTCTCTACCGTTATACAGCCTGACTCCCCCTGTCTTCTCCTCTCTACCGTTATACAGCCTGACTCCCCCTGTCTTCTCCTCTCTACCGTTATACGGCCTGACTCCCCTGTCTTCTATCTACCGTTATACAGCCTGACTCCCCTGTATTCTCTCTACCGTTATACAGCCTGACTCCCCTGTATTCTCTCTACCGTTATACAGCCTGACTCCCCTGTATTCTCTCTACCGTTATACAGCCTGACTCCCCCTGTCTTCTCCTCTCTACCGTTATACAGCCTGACTCCCCCTGTCTTCTCCTCTCTACCATTATACGGCCTGACTCCCCTGTATTCTCTCTACCGTTATACAGCCTGACTCCCCTGTATTTTCTCTACCGTTATACAGCCTGACTCCCCCTGTCTTCTCCTCTCTACCGTTATACGGCCTGACTCCCCTGTATTCTCTCTACCGTTATACGGCCTGACTCCCCCTGTATTCTCCTCTCAACCGTTATATGGCATGACTGACAAAAATGTGCTTTCTTTTCTATATGTTAATGTAAATATAATAACTAATGATTCCGGAATGCTCTGAGGTAGAGGCTGCCTCTGTACACAGATCTAGGATCAGCTCACCCTCTCCAAATCCAAACCAGAACTGGGTTAGGATTCAAACTGGACCTGTCCTTAGGTCAGTGTCTAGGAGCAGCTTCATACCACAGCTACAGCTGAACAACCCACAATGATACACGTTGTGCATTGATTGATTGTTGTGTGTTTGTGTTTATGTATCCTTTTCCCTCCAAGATCTCAGACGATGAGGAACGGATGTCGGTGGGGAGCCGAGGAAGCCTTAGGGTTAGTATATACCATAGAGATCCTATTAAATGACTAGTTCTATGATATCTACTTCCTGCTTCTGTAACATCTTATAGTATGAGGCCTATTGTACATGGGAGAGACTAAGAGCTCTATTCAATCTGTATCGCTGAAGTAAAGGAGACTGCATTCACCGTTAACGCTGCATATGTCGGCTCAATCGGAAATCACCTTTACATTTCTATCGCACAATTTGTAACGCTTCAGCGATCCAGATCGAGTAGAACCCTGACGTAACACACAGGTCATTGAACTCCCACTGTCAATATTTGACTTCAAGAATGTCAGCAATGAGACCGTATGGGTTGTAAAAATCTCTTCTTCCATGTGTCATGATGTGTCAGAGATACTACACATAACAGAGGTAACGTTACGGTACATGCATCCGGTATCTGAGTTGGAATGTGGCCTTTGAAACATGATTTAACCGTGGTAAAAGTCTGGGCAATTTTCTCTCTACCTTGTTAAAGTGGACAACTACAAATACCTAGGTGTCTGGTTAGACTGTAAACTCTCCTTCCAGACTCACATAAAGAATCTCCAATCCAAAGTTAAATCTAGAATCGGCTTCCTATTTCGCAACAAAGCCTCCTTCACTCATGCTGCCAAACATGCCCTCGTAAAACTGACTATCCTACCGATCCTTGACTTCGGCGATGTCATTTACAAAATAGCCTCCAACACTCTACTCAGCAAATTGGATGTAGTCTATCACAGTGCCATCCGTTTTGTCTCCAAAGCCCCATACACTACCCACCACTGTGACCTGTACGCTCTTGTTGGCTGGTCCTCACTACATGTTCGTCGTCAAACCCACTGGCTCCAGGCCATCTATAAATCACTGCTAGGCAAATCCCCGCCTTATCTTAGCTCATTGGTCACCATAGCAGCACCCACCCGTAGTCTGCGCTCCAGCAGGTATATCTCACTGGTCATTCCCAAAGCCAACACCTCCTTTGGCCGCCATTCCTTCCAGTTCTCTGCTGCCAATGACTGGAATGAATTGCAAAAATCTCTGAAGCTGGAGACTCTTATCTCCCTCACTAACTTTAAGCATCAGTTGTCAGAGCACCTTACCGATCACTGCACCTGTACACAGCCCATCTGAAATTAGCCCACCCAACTACCTCATCCCTATATTGTTATTTATTTTGCTCTTTTGCACCCCAGTATCTCTATTTGCACATAATCTCTTGCACATCTAGCATTCCAGTGTTAATACTATTGTAATTATTTTGCACTATAGCCTATTTATTGCCTTACCTCCATAACTTGCTACATTTGCACACACTGTATATATATATTCTGTTGTATTTTTGACTGTGTTTTTTTACCCCATATGTAACTCTGTGTTGTTTTTATCGCACTGCTTTGCTTTATCTTGGCCAGGTCGCAGTTGTAAATGAGAACTTGTTCTCAACTGGCTTACCTGGTTAAATAAAGGTGAAATAAAAAAAAATAGGTGGGACCCCGCCTGATGTGTGAACGCCACCTGTCGTGTGAAAAACACCTCTATTTAAATCTGAGGTGATGATGATGGAATCACTGATGGTGAAGGAGTTGTATTAAAAATGGGTTTTGAAGGCACACAAGGTTCACACTGAGAGTTGTAGCATTATCAAACAAACAAGACTACATGGTTATAAACTAGGCTAGTAGGACCAAGTTAACACTGATACACAGACAGTTGTTATGGTAATGAAGCTGTAGACTTTTGGCCGGGGAGGTATGCATGCGGTTGAAATGGCTCATAGCCCAACTAGTTATCAGCACACCCCATGCAGTGAATGTGGTTTAACAGGACGGTCTGGTTGTCGGCTGTATTGTCACCACACTTCCCTTGTCATGATAACTGTCACTAATGAATGTCTGAAATGCCTCTAGACATAACAGTATGGCTTTTTGTTTTGGTCCCTTGTCAAAGGAGATTTCTATCTTCTAACACATTTTGTTATTACTCTGTTGGGTTAATATTTTAGATCTCTCTCTCTCTCTCTCTCTCTCTCTCTCTCTCTCTCTCTCTCTCTCTCTCGCTCTCTCGCTCTCTCTCTCTCTCTCTCTCTCTCTCTCTCTCTCTCTCTCTCTCTCTCTCTCTCTCTCTCTCTCTCTCTCTCTCTCTCTCTCTCTCTCTCTCTCTCTCTCTCTCTCTCTCTCTCTCTCTCTCTCTCTCTCTCTCTCTCTCTCTCTCTCTCTCTCTCTCTCTCTCTCTCTCTCTCTCTCTCTCTCTCTCTCTCTCTCTCTCTCTCTCTCTCTCTCTCTCTCTCTCTCTCTCTCTCTCTCTCTCTCTCTCTCTCTCTCTCTCTCTCTCTCTCTCTCTCGTAGAAAAACTTCTCATCTGATCTGTACTGCAGCTCCAACAGTCTCCCCTCTCTCAGACATCAAAATTCCACTCAAAATGGCCGGGTCTGTCCCCACTCATTTATTCCCCCTCTCCTTCACGCCTCATCCCCCTTTCATTTCCCCATGCTGCTCCGCCTATTTTTGACCTATTTTCCCTCTCCTTCCTTCCCTACCCACTCAACCTCTCCCTCCTTCCCTACCCACTCAACCTCTCCCTCCTTCCCTACACACTCAACCTCTCCCTCCTTCCCTACCCACTCAACCTCTCCCTCCTTCCCTACCCACTCAACCTCTCCCTCCTTCCCTACCCACTCAACCTCTCCCTCCTTCCCTACACACTCAACCTCTCCCTCCTTCCCTACCCACTCAACCTCTCCCTCCTTCCCTACCCACTCAACCTCTCCCTCCTTCCCTACCCACTCAACCTCTCCCTCCTTCTCTACCCACTCAACCTCTCCCTCCTTCTCTACCCACTCAACCTCTCCCTCCTTCTCTACCCACTCAACCTCTCCCTCCTTCCCTACCCACTCAACCTCTCCCTCCCTCCTTCCCTACACACTCAACCTCTCCCTCCTTCCCTACCCACTCAACCTCTCCCTCCTTCCCTACCCACTCAACCTCTCCCTCTTTCCCTACACACTCAACCTCTCCCTCCTTCCCTACCCACTCAACCTCTCCCTCCTTCCCTACCCACTCAACCTCTCCCTCCTTCCCTACCCACTCAACCTCTCCCTCCTTCTCTACCCACTCAACCTCTCCCTCCTTCTCTACCCACTCAACCTCTCCCTCCTTCTCTACCCACTCAACCTCTCCCTCCTTCCCTACCCACTCAACCTCTCCCTCCCTCCTTCCCTACCCACTCAACCTCTCCCTCCTTCCCTACCCACTCACCCTTCTTCCTTACCCACTCAACCTCTACCTCCTTCCCTACCCACTCAACCTCTCCCTCCATCCCTACCCACTCAACCTCTCCCTCCTTCCCTACCCACTCAACCTCACCCTCCTGTTGGTTTCTTAGAATGACAGAATAGAAGATTCTCAAAACGTAGACCTTTTTCCAGTTGTACATGCTAGATAGAATCACTGTTGTTTATCACTTACAGTAGAATGTTGGATTGTGGATTTGGAACATGTTTCCCTCTCTCTCCACCTTCAGCCCTCCATGCTCTTTATTGATGGCCCACGCACCCAGAGTCACAGGGTTGGTTCCTCTTTCCTATGACCTCTGACCTTCACCACCTGTTATAGACAGTAGATAAACAGATAGATCTGTGACGTGTCACTACTAGAGTCATTATAACGCATGTGAGAATGGACCCACATACAGTCCTGGCCCTAAAAGTTACATTTCCAAAACACTTAGTTAAGGAGAACGTGAGACAGTAAGCTGATGGTGTCTTCAAGGTGGCATGCTGTAAGACAGTTTGGATGTACAGTATGTCCTTCTGGTCCTTTTCCTGCATGATCACTGAGATGGATGTGTCTGTATAGGTGTGTGTGAGGTGAAAGCTGATACAGTGTGTGTCTCTCCTCTCTACAGGGCTCTGTGTGTGATGACGCTGTGCAGAGTAGCAAACGGCGCTTTAGTGGCTCCATCTCTCGCGGTGTAAGAAGCCCTGACGCCCCCTCTCTTACCCTGAGGGAGGTTGCTTGGCATGCCCCCTGTGGCAACATGGGATTGCATAGTCCAGCGGTGGTCAACCGTCCTCCTGGAGAGATACTAGCTACTGGGTATGCAGGCTTTTGTTCTAGCCCTGCTCTAACATGATTCAGCTAATCAACACCCAGATGAGCAGCTGATTAGTAGAATCAGGTGTATTGGAGCAGGTCTGGAGCAAAAGCCTGCACATCCAATAGGTTTCTGGGAAGAGAGTTGGCCAACCCTGGCATAGTCTGTCTGCATGACAGTGTTGCCAGTCTCTACTTCTATCAGGGTCGGTTGTGTCTTCTGTTTTGTCCTTAATACAGATGTCAGACTCACCGAACAAGGATTCCATCTTTCTTTAATTCGTTGTATTCCACTAATTCCCACCATGTATTATCTTACAGTGCGTCTTGTGTGTTGATGACATTTGGAAACAGTGCAAAGTCATAGTGAGATTGTGTGGGGTTTTCAAGTATGTCTAGAATTGTGGTTGTTGTGACGGTTTTAAAATCAAAAGGGAGGCTTGAATGGATAGCATGCATGGAATGTATCAATGTGTTACCCTGATGAGGGGGCCTTGCTTGGCATGCCCCATGTGCCAATGTGGGATTGCATTGTGGGGTCGACCCACCCTCCTCTTGAAGCGATACTAGCGGCAGGCTGGGTGTGCAGGCTTTTAGTCCAGCCCTGCTCAAACACACCTGATTCTCTCCAGTAGGAGGGTTGTCCACCCCAGGAGAAGTCTGCATGACAGTGTCACCACCCCCCTAGTTTTATTAGGGTCTCTTGTGTCTTTCCCACATGTGGATTTCAGAAGGAATCCATATGTTTTTAATTAGCTGTATTCTACCAGTAACCATCCTGTATTATCTTACAGTGCGTCCTGTGTGTCGATGACCTTTGCAAACACTGTGCAAAGTCACAGTTTGATTGTGACTTTGTTGCGTGGGGTTTCCACTATGTCTAGAATTGTAGAGTCTAGAGTGGAACGTACACATGGAATTTGTATGTGTCTGGGTTTTTGATGTGTAGGAGGGTTGTCTTCGGTCTAACAGGGCCTGGTTGACTGGTCTATCAATGTTTTCCCTTTTCTCTTCTGCTCCGTCTGTCCCTGCTTGCTGACTGACTTTTCAATTTCCAACTCTGTGACTAACATCTCTCTCTCTCTCTCTCTTTTCAATTTCCAACTCAAACTCTGTGACTAACATCTCTCCCTCTCCCTCTTTTCCATTTCCATCTCAAACTCTGTGACTATCTCTCTCTTTCTCTCTTTGCCATTTCCATCTCAAACTCTGTGACTATCTCTCTCTTTCTCTCTTTGCCATTTCCAACTCAAACTATGTGACTAATATCTCTCTCTCTTCCATTTCCAACTCAAACTCTGTGACTAACATCTCTCTCTTTCTCTTTTCATTTTCTTCTCTTTTCCTATTTTATCTTCTTTTTGTGCCAGCCTTCGGACTACAGTGGTTTTCTGGGCTCCAACTCTCGGGCCTCGTCCAGGGCCAGCTCTGCCCGTGCCAGCCCAGTGGTGAGCCCTCTTCATTGGTCACTCCCTCTAACCCGCAGCCTTCTTTAGGCCTAGTCCTTACATCCCTTTTCCCTGTTCTCTGTTATGTTAAATGACTGCCCACTTATTATCACCCCAAGGAAGAGTGTATTGTCCAGAGAACTGAACTCTATGGTCCTGTCCTGTGTGTCCTCTGTGCACCAAGGTAATGCTCATAGACAGCTGACAGTGCTCAGCTCCCTTATGACCCCTGGTGGATGTTACAAAGACTGCAGCTTTGGTACAAGCAACGAATATATGGTTCCGACCTGGCCAATGTGAGGTGGGCCTCTGTGTGGACACATTGGTGTGTGGGTGACACTGACAACTCACATGCAGCCTGGACTGGACTGGATATGATATGACCAACTCTGTAGTGTCCAGTGGATATGATATGATTAACTCTGTAGTGTCCAGTGGATATGATATCACTATCTCTGTAGTGTCCAGTGGATATGATAAGATTAACTCTGTAGTGTCCAGTGGATATGATAAGATTAACTCTGTAGTGTCCAGTGGATATGATATCACTATCTCTGTAGTGTCCAGTGGATATGATAAGATTAACTCTGTAGTGTCCAGTGGATATGATAAGATTAACTCTGTAGTGTCCAGTGGATATGACTAACTGTAGTGTCCAGTGGATATGATATGACTAACTCTGTAGTGTCCAGTGGATATGAAATGGCTAACTCTGTAGTGTCCAGTGGATATGAAATGACTAACTCTGTAATGTCCAGTGGATATGAAATGACTAACTCTGTAGTGTCCAGTGGAAATGATATGACTAACTCTTTAGTGTCCAGTGGATATAATATGATTAACTCTGTAGTGTCCAGTGGATATGACTAACTCTGTAGTGTCCAGTGGATATGATATGACTAACTCTGTAGTGTCCAGTGGATATGATATGACTAACTCTGTAGTGCACCAAGGTAATGCTCATAGACAGCTGACAGTGCTCAGCTCCCTTATGACCCCTGGTGGATGTTACAAAGACTGCAGCTTTGGTACAAGCAACGAATATATGGTTCCGACCTGGCCAATGTGAGGGGGCCTCTGTGTGGACACATTGGTGTGTGGGTGACATTGACAACTCACATGCAGCCTGGACTGGACTGGATATGATATGACCAACTCTGTAGTGTCCAGTGGATATGATATGATTAACTCTGTAGTGTCCAGTGGATATGATATCACTATCTCTGTAGTGTCCAGTGGATATGATAAGATTAACTCTGTAGTGTCCAGTGGATATGATAAGATTAACTCTGTAGTGTCCAGTGGATATGATATCACTATCTCTGTAGTGTCCAGTGGATATGATAAGATTAACTCTGTAGTGTCCAGTGGATATGATAAGATTAACTCTGTAGTGTCCAGTGGAAATGACTAACTGTAGTGTCCAGTGGATATGATATGACTAACTCTGTAGTGTCCAGTGGATATGAAATGGCTAACTCTGTAGTGTCCAGTGGATATGAAATGACTAACTCTGTAATGTCCAGTGGATATGAAATGACTAACTCTGTAGTGTCCAGTGGAAATGATATGACTAACTCTTTAGTGTCCAGTGGATATAATATGATTAACTCTGTAGTGTCCAGTGGATATGACTAACTCTGTAGTGTCCAGTGGATATGATATGACTAACTCTGTAGTGTCCAGTGGATATGATATGACTAACTCTGTAGTGTCCAGTGGATGTGATATGACTAACTCTGTAGTGTCCAGTGGATATGATATGAGTAACTCTGTAGTGTCCAGTGGTTCCGTGGTTTAGAATCAGATGGTGATCCAGAGGGGTTGAGCATGACTCTAAAGATGCTTGCTGTGATGCAGTGTGTGGATATACGAAGACGGATACAGTATGGGCCTGGATTTACGCTGTGTCAATCAACAACATTTTTGACATTGCAAATATGTATATATCCTCTCCTTATCCTCTGCTGAGAGTAACCAAGTTGTTTTTCCCTCTACAGGTGGAGGAGAGATCAGACAGGGACTTCCTGGAAAAGGTACGGGTCACCCTCCTGATCTGAAACTCTGACTAGCTTTTAATGTATTAAAGATGAAGTATGGAATATAACTTTTGTGAAACAGACTTCAAGACGGCCCTGTCCTGTTTCCCCCCAGGGTTCCAGGACTGCCTCGACCCTCTCAGCAGCCACTCTAGCATCGCTGGGCGGGCCCTCCTCTCGCAGAGGAAGCTGTGACACCTCCATCTCAGTAGAGACAGAGGCCTCCATTCGAGAGATAAAGGTAGGACCATAGAGATACTTCTATGAGTAGGACCATATGGTATATCTGGGAAAGAGATGGTCCATGGTCTAAAGTCCATGTTTTTAGAATTGTTTTGTCGACTCCAGAAACACTTCTGATTATTACAATAAGTATTCCACGGTTGAAGACGAACAACGTCTGCGTAGTTGTATTTTAGATATGAACTGCTGTTTTGCTTTGTTTCTCCCCTGATCTCTCACTCCTCCACTGTTCTCCATTTTGTCTCTCAACAGGACTCCCTGGTGGAGTCTGAGGAGAAGTACCGTAAGGCCATGGTGTCCAACGCTCAGCTACACAACGAGAAGTCCAACCTCATGTACCAGGTGGACACACTGAAGGAGTCGCTCATTGAGCTGGAGGAGCAGCTGTACGAGTCTAAACGAGAGTACAATGACAAGGCCAAGGAGTTTGAGAGGGAGAGGCATGCCCACAGTGTTCTGCAGCACCAGTTTAACGAGATGAGAGAGACGCAAAAAAAGAGTGAAGAACTGCTAACCGTGAGTACTCAGGTCATCGCAAAGACTTCCTGCTAACAACAATACGGTAACAAAAGCAGTACTTCCACTCAGAACATAACACTAACATAGATCTAACTTAGGTCTCTTGCCAAACTTGCTGTAGTTCCTTTTCCTGCTGCGTACTCTCTGCATGCTGATTTTCCCTCCCTTCTCCTCTGTCCCTTCTCCTTCATCTTGCTTTCGTCCCATGGCCAGGAGGTGGGCCAGCTCCGTCTCAAACGGGACAGCTGTGTTAGGGAGATCTCCGACCTGCAGGAGACCCTCGGGTGGAAGGAGAAAAAGATTGGGGTACGCTTGCGGAATAGAGGGTGAACCCCAAACCGTTAGCCGCATCATTGCTACAGGAAGTTCGACAGAAAAACGCTTCCATTCCTCAGTCAGCTACTCAAGTTTAATGCTCCAAACTAACCTAGACATTTCCACTGTATCTCCTTTTTCCCTCAATGCTTCTCTCCGCCTTTACCAACTGTGTTAATCCTTCCCTTCTTTACTCACTCCTCCTCCTCCTCCTCCTCCTCCTCGGATATGGCTCAGGCCTTAGAGAGGCAGAGGGAATTCTCGGACGCTGGCGTGCGGGATGAGCGGGATAAGCTCAGGGATCAGGTGGTCCACCTCAAAGACACTCTGAAGGTACAGCAGAAGTACTGCTGAGTGAAGGTTTCCTCATCATGAGATGGCCTCCATCAAAGATGGCCTCCATGCACATGTCAGCAAACACTAGAACAGTAGGAAGTTCTAATAGGCAAATTACTTTCTGAAAGATTATTCAGCTTTATTTTGCTCATTGTTCCCTCCCAATCAGAAAAATGGGATAGTGCTGTCGCCTGAAGTAACCACCAATGGGGATGCAGGACAGATGATTGACGGGCCTCTCAGTGCAGACTCTGCCTCCCGATTGGCTCAGGAGTCCCAGCCATCTCATGGTGGGGAGAGCATGCTTGGTAAGAAAATGACCCACCGGTGCAATTGCTCATATCTGATCTCTGCTTATTTACCACCATCCTACTTTAATCAGGTTGAATGATATTGTGCAATCATGTTTTTTCTCACTTGTCTTCTGTCATTCAGATGAATCCCCGTTAGAAATGTCAGGGTTATGTTTGTGTTGCATGTGAATACTTGTTCTCCACAATGGGATACAAAACGAGGATGGTTGGCTTTCTTTTTTCTGACGTCATTGTTTTGCACTATTGTCCTCCATGGGATATTCATCATAATGTTAATTCATCCTGTTGAGTAAGGTGTTGATTCTGCATTCTTCTAATTCAGCCGTGATCAAGGCCTTGATTGTATTCTCTCCAAATGGCTCCAAATTAATTCCCCTCCAGCAATCATTCAATTTCCGTGCTTGCACTCTGACGCTGAAGAATGACCTGTGTTTGGCCCTCCAATCTATTCCCTGTGATCTTCCAGGCAAAGCACCAGAGATGCAGTTGGACCATGGCGAGGTGAGGACACCAGGGGGAAGTAGACTTCTACAAGAGGCTGACAACTACTCACATGACCAGGAGAGGGCACTACTGGAGGTAGAATCTTCAGACAAGTTGAAGCAAGACAAGTTGAATGACAGCCTGCAGCAACAAACAGACTCTGAAGCAGAGCAGTCCAAATACTGTGACCAAGAGACCCAGGTGGATGCTGTTGCACGTGAAGAAGCCATTTTGGTGCATTTTGGTGACAAAGAGACTCAGGTTGAATATGAAATAGGGCAACCCCAATACTGCGACACAGAAACCCTGGTTGGACCTGCTGACCTTGAGGAAGCCATTTTGGTTCAAAAGGAAAATACAGATGGTGGCGGTGACAATGGAGATGGGGTGAATCAAAGAGGTTTTGAACCAGAATCTCTGGAACAGGCAGAGAATGAGGAAAACAGTGGAGAAAGTGACAAGGAAGCTGTACCAGTCAGCGGTGGCACTGATGGACAATGTGAGGAAAACACTAACCTTGAGAATGGACGGGAAAACACAGAGCTTCTCACAGCTATGTCTACTGACTTTGAAGAAAATGAATTCTCTGGCCCAACTCTCTGTGTTGAGACAGAGGCCACTCTTAGTCAAATCCAAAATGAATCTCAAAGTGACCTGCAAGGAGAGAACACCCAGGAGTATGATCCTGGGACTAAGGATCAAGTCATTCCAGAACACTCAAGGATCACGGAATCTGAGATGATTAAGATGATTCTGAGGATTTCTGCATTTCTAGGGGAGGCGAAGACCAGCACAGATCAGATCTCTCAGGGATCATTAAACGATACAGAAAAAGTTGGGATGAAGAACAATCCAGAGCATCCTCCAGAGCATCAGACAGAGATTGGCCAAGTAACAGCAGATGTTCCAGTAGATATCTCATCTACAGTCTCTAATGAACTGTTCATCTCTGAATGTCCTGATGAGGTTGGAACCAAGACAGATCAGCTCATAATAAACACGTTAAGTGAACTTGAGAAAGATAGACAGCATTCTCTAGAACTTCAGCAACCTGAGAATGATTATTTCAGTACAGAAAGCTCTGTGGAAATCGTGCCAAAGATCAGAGACTCTGACGGACAGAAAATATCTGAGAGGGTTGAAGAGGTGGAGACGAGCTCAGTGGAGAGCAAGCCAGATAAGTTCTGGCAGGAATCTCTACGTGATGTGAAGGAAGATGAAGCAAATATTAAAGAGCTTCAGGCAAAGAAGCCCACATCCACTATCTCGGACGAAAAGGTAACACCTATCATAACAGAGGAGGGAAATACTAGACTAGACGAACAGGTGATCCCTGATTTACCAGAGAGGTTAGAGAGCAGCTTAGAAAAGACCTTGCCAGGAGCTAAAGGTGATCAGAAGATGGATGAAGCAGAATCAAGGGAGAAACAAGGATGTACGTGTAAATGTACATGTAAACAATCCGAGAGTGATCAAGTACTGACGGAAAACTCAGTGGATGTAGATCTAACTCAGGGGATCACCAACTCTAGTGGAGAGGCTATCTCTGACAGGACAGAGGAGGTAGAGCCCAGTCCAGACAGGATCCAGTCAGAATCACCCAG
Organism: Coregonus lavaretus; assembly: GCF_964263955.1. Lineage (NCBI taxonomy): Eukaryota > Metazoa > Chordata > Actinopteri > Salmoniformes > Salmonidae > Coregonus > Coregonus lavaretus. The sequence goes on from NW_028164678.1 coordinate 127,835, forward strand.
TTGTGTAGAGAGAGAAGAGGGGAACATCTATGAGGAGAACATCCATGAGGAGAACCTCCAGCAGGAAGCCATTCAGGAGGAGCAACAGACAGAACAGGGGGAGGCTTCAACAAGTTTGCCAGCAGGGGGAGACTATGAGCTAAACGATGGGGCCTCCGCTGGATATTTAGACAGTTGTGAAGAAGCCGTTCTACTTGTGGAAGAGGAGGAAGCCAATCTACTTGTAGAAGAAGAGCACATCAGCTCCTCACCCGGACCCTCAGCAGTTAGCCAAGAGATACAGCCATTACCTGAGGCAGCGGAGGAGGAGAGAGAGCGCCCCCCAGTGGAAGAAGCCCAGAAACAGGAGAGCGTTGTAGGAAAGGGACTAAACTGGGGCAGTAGAAAGGGCAAGGGCAAAGATCCTTGCAAAGTCTCCTAGTTTCAAGAAACCCAATCTAAGACTTGTAGCTTCTACATCAGGATTCCCCAACTGGCGGCCCGCGGGGGATTTTATTTGGTCGGCCATGTTTCCGAGCGTAAGACTGTAAAAACGCCAGCAAATCAGCTCCAAGTGATTTTAATTTAGGAAATCTGTTCCAAAGTATTCCCATGCATAATAGAGAGATATATGTGATCGTAAACAAATGTAAGCAAGGTTTGAAAGGATTGTTTTAGTCAAATATTTGCAGTCTACAAATGATTTGTCATTATGTCATGGCCACCTGACCATCTGCTCAAGACAAAAATCTAGTTGATGATCTCTGTATTCTCAGAGTGTTATTTGATGTGTAATAGACTACTGACTGGGGTTGCACCCAGTCTCTGTGGGCTTCTTTCTTTTACTCAAAGGAATTACATGTTTTATTTAATGCCTTATTTAGTGCCTTGAATAAATGAACCATGTTGAAGAGCGATTGATTTTGTTTTATTTTTGCACTATTGCATACCGTCACTGATTCCTGGGTTCCATAAAACCTCACCAAGCTTCCATTTATGCACAGGGGGTAGGATTATATTACACAAATTCTGTGTTATTCATGTCAGATTTTTACGTGCAACATACTAGATAACAATTACATGATTAAATAATAAGTGTGAGAATATAGCGGCATATCAATCCCATAGCATGTTATCTCCACTCATTTGTATGTGTCAGCTCTCTTAAACTCTTTCCATCCAGAATCACGGTCCCTCCAACATATTGCAGTGGTAAGCAACTGTGTTCATGCTTGGGTTTTCAATCAACTGCAGATTGTGATCAGTTGGTTAGAAATGTAAATAATTGCAATGAATTAAGTATATATATATATATATATATATATATAATAAAATAAAAATATATTTAAATTACACTGATTCTGGGTAATTCAATACAATTTGTTTAATGTGTTTAAAAAAAACAATATAGATTAGAAACAAAAACCTGTTAATTGAACAGTGTGGTAAATGTTGATGTACAAACTACCCGATTACTGACCAACTATTAGAATTTCATGCTGTTGATTAAAAGTAATCTGTCTGTTTTTATTGCAGAGCTCAGACTGAGGAAAATAGTTGATGAGAGGGAGAGTTTAGCTGATCAGGTGAAGAGGCTGAAGTCTCAGCTGGAGGGGAAACAGAGGAACGGGACAGAGGGTTTGAGTCCTGAGGAGGACGGACTTGAGAACGGCATGGACCCCCACATCCTCGACTTACAGAGTGAGTCACATTTCTCGTTTACTAAGACAGATCTAGCCTTTCTTTTACCTGGCTGTCTCCCTAGTGCACTTTGTCAAGTGTGTGAGTGTAGTGTATATTATGCAAACCTATACAACAATATTTGACTGACCTGCTTCTATCTTTTTATGTTCTTCTACAGGGGATGCCAACCGGCAAATCAGTGACCTCAAGTTTAAACTGGTCAAATCAGAACAGGAAGTCACAGCCCTAGAACAGAATGTAAGTACCATTTTAGTTCCTAGACAGAGGAAGACATCTATGACTATATCCATGACCAATCACGTTCCTCATGGTAAATGTAAGAAAATAAGCAGTATCTTCTACAGTGTTTGTTGGAGACTATTGACCATTTGCTCCACTAGGAGCTACACAGAATATGTCAAGTAAGTCACGTGTACAGTCTAGTATGAGGCTTATCACATTTCTTCTACCAATCCATTTCTTCACCCCCTCATTTCTCTCTTGGCCAGATCATCCGGTTGGAGGGTCAGGTGACTCGCTACAAGTCAGCCTCTGAGAGCGCAGAGAAAGTAGAGGACGAGCTCAAAGTGGAGAAACGCAAGCTACAGAGAGAGGTAGGCTACTATAATGTCAGGTTTGCAAAAACAACCAAAGAAATCACAGAAAACCCTCAAATCATTGGGTCATATGTAGTATGTCAACCCCACATTTTTTTGGTCATCAGTGCTGGGTTTATAACCATGCAGGAAGTCTACGCCATGTATACGTTGTTGCCTTTGGGTTGCCTCTCCCCTCTCAAACAACTCGAACTTTTTTCTCTCCGTTCTCTCTAGCTGAGGTCTGCCCTGGACAGGATCGATGAGCTGGAGGCCAGTAACAGCCACCTGGCCAAGCGCCTGGAGAAGATGAAGGCTAATCGGAGCGCCCTATTGGCCCAGCAGTGATGTACTTATTGGTTGTCATGGCTATGTGCATCTCTGACCTCCCTACGACCTTTGATCTATCAGGCACTCTAATAACACACACCCAGACAATTCAAACCAAGCGAGGACTTGCTGGAGCAAAAGCTTCAATTAGATAAATCCACACATATTGTAATCACAGTTCATTCAGTGTTGTGCCCATCTGTACAGTATATAGAACAACAGCAATCCAGTGATTCACCAAGAGACTCAGAGAAACCGAGGGAACGTCTTACTGACCCTGGGAACACTCCTCACTGACTGCGACCTGGGCTCCTCAACTAACTTGTGAAGGGGGAATATTCTGCACAAACGGACAGCAAAGAGGACCTATCCTCCTCCTATAGCTCTTAAGAGGACCTATCCTCCTCCTATAGCTCTTAAGAGGACC